>NC_142369.1:6473125-6648750 GCF_059441005.1 Hippichthys cyanospilos
CAAGGAGGTTTACGATACACTGCAGGAGAGTTGATTCTCTTTACCATCTCGTGAGACTCGTAACGGGACTTAATTGCTCTTCGACGCTGTTCTACAGCTCGCACTAATTGGTTGCCTTTTTCTTTTATTTGTAGATGCGCGTCGTAAAGCCAGTAAAAGCCAGACTGCTATATAAACACATTTCACTGTACTGGGCTTGTTGTTAGCTGCTTAATTAGCCTATTGCTCCGCTACTTTTGTTTTCAAGTGAAAGAGACTTTAGATGAGGAAAATCCAATTTTGAGGCCACTAATTGCTCTTGCGCAACAGGATATACACTTTGATTTTATCCAGGTGAGATGTAACAGTCGATAATTTACCGATTCCGCCGAATTGTCCTGCAAAAGGCAGCCGACGCGAAACACAAAAAAAAACGCACGCCGAGCTTTTTGGCGGCCCTCCACCAGGGAGTAATGGAGTGTGAGGTCAAAGGTTACGGGAAACTAATCCGCATTGAACGATTTGCAGCTCCCGTCTCCTGCCGTTGGTCCCAGTTCTCCAACCAGGAGGCATTTCCACATGTTTGCTGTGATGTTAAATCGCCGTATCGGATAAATCCAAAGGAGAGCCCACTGGGATTAATATTATTCCGGGGAATTCAAATAAGGGTAGAAAGACTCCCGGCACCATCGGGGATGGATTTCTCCGTGCGGGTATCTGTCTGTGAAGGCGATGACATGTTTTCCAGCGCTTTCCGCCAATGGACTTTCAATGTGTTTGGCAAGGCCCGGTGTGCTCAAATTAAATCTGGCAAGCCTGTTGAATGGCTTCAAGGTCTTCGGTAGGCCGAAAGAGACATATGCTAAAAGAGCAAAGAACAAAAAGTAGGTCTGCAATCGAAATGGCACGTCATACTTATGTCCCTCCGCTAAGGTGATTCTGGTTAGTGAAATTAAATAACTCCAACTGAAATTCAACTGATGGTGAAGAAAATATAAAAATGCTTTTTCAAACAGAAAATTAACTGAAACAACAGTTTACATAGATAACAATAACTAAAGCTAACTGATTATCTCGTTCGTTTGTTTATTTAATTTAAAAACATTTGTTTTGGTGTTGCTGTACGTTTGCACAGAAAAAGGAAACCAGGCTTGGACGATAAGGATTTTTTTTTGTTTATAGGCCGATGATGATAACTGTTACAGATTAATCAGCCGGTTACTTTTAAAAATGAATAAAATAGAATGTTTTCTCCAGATGCACTTCACTATGTCAAATATATGCAGATTTTTACTACTACTTAGGGTTACCTATTCCCCCAAAATAGTAGGGCTTAACATTAAATATCATATATTTTATATATTGGTTGCACAACTCCTATGCATTGCTCAACAAAGAATGAGCTTGTCAACAAATTTCTCGATATATATTTAAGGATACAATTTTATGTATACAACTGTTGTAAACAGTACAAAATGTGTAAAATAATTGGCAAGTATCCCTTGATTTTTGAAGGACCGTCATTGGTTTGGCCCAAGAAGGAATGGCTAACACTTGGTTGAGGATTGTAGTTTGTCACTAAAAAGAATTTTAATTGTCTTGTCTACGTCTGGGTCCAATTTCTGCTACTCACATGATGACCTTTTTTTTTACAATTTTCCGTTTTGCAAACACTCCAACAAAACTAATACTAATGAAGACTAAAATTAAGCGTGGTTGAGACTGGGGGGGAAACAAAATATTCAAAGACTAACATTAAAGACTAAGTTAGAATGACTAAAATAGAAAAATAAAAGTACTCACAGAGGACTCAGTTATAGAATAGGCCAACATATACAACACACATCTTTTACATTAATATTAATGAAGTCTTTGCCTTACTGGATTTCAAGGCACTACTGTACATACAATTCCTGTTTTGAATGGCACAAATTGTTGGAATATTAAACCACCAGTGAACAGTTGTTCCTAAATGTGAAACAACGCAACCATTATTCTCTCGTGGCGCACACAGGCACCGGCTTGGAAATATGGAAATAAGCAAATGGCTTCCCCCAGTGTTGTGTTGGCCGGCTTTTTCTCACGTTTGTGTGCTCAACTTTCAGTATGCGGCGACATCCATGGGCAGTTCTTCGACCTGATGAAGCTGTTCGAAGTTGGAGGCTCACCTGCATCCACGCGCTACCTTTTCCTGGGGGACTATGTCGACAGAGGGTATTTCAGTATTGAAGTGAGTGGTTTGGGTATTTTTTATTTATTTTTTTTAGGTATAGTTGATGGATGCACCCTAAAATGGTAAAGAAGCTGGTGGATTTTTCTGCTTGAGTCTTGTAATGCCAGCCTTTTAAAAAAAAAAAAGAGAGAAAACCAGCCAGCAAATTGAACATTCTAGCCCACCATAGAATGTTATTAGTCTTATATATTTTTCCCAAAGCTTTTCTCTGCCTGATTCCATCTAAAAATAAATAATTAAATAAGTTATGTCGATGGGTTTCGGTCGGCGTCTTTCTACGTCAACGGTGCCCAAAGTTTTACTTCATATTCCACAGACACAATAATAATCATAATGCCATGTTTCGACTTGTGGTGGTGTATATAACATGTTATTTATTGTAAAGTGAACTTTTGGTTTGGCTTTCCCTTTAACTGAATCAAAAATCAATCAAATGAATCATGAAGTCAATTGAATCAGGACCTTGTGAATCGAATTAAATTGAATTTGAAAATTTCAGTCAATAGCCCGGCTTTACTTTAAACCCTTTATATGCACCAAGCACCTGCAAGATTACACAATATAACTTTATCTTGAACCATCAAGCTACAACCTTTTCAAATAATGATTTCAGAATATGTTGAAAAAAAAATGTTGTTATTATACGACAATAGCATATCAAAACTTCAATATAACAGAACTCAACTGTGCCGAGTACACCAGCCCGTTATGTTGACATGGCAACACACGCAGGCTAAAATCTTACCCGACGAACAGCAGTTATTGGACTGGTAGCAGCTGCTGCAAAAGAAACCAAATGATGAGACTGGACTGTTGGGAATAAATTAAAATACTTTAATGGAACAAAAATTTGTATTTAGGTTGTAAATGTAGGTCAGCACTTCTGATAATGTGAAGTTAATAAATAGTGGCTACATGTTTCTGGGCTTTTTTTTTTTTTTTTTTTTTTTTAATGTAGCCTAAATTGTAAGTGTCAAGAGTATTTTTATAAACTGAAAGGGTTAGAATGCATGCATTCAATAGAGCTTACTGCTTCCATATTAGGATTTGATGAATAAAATATGTCGGTCATCCGCCAAAACGCTTTTGTTAACCACAGGCCGCAAAATGTTTCAACAGACCATGATGCTTTGTATCTTAACTGCCTGTTGTTGTTTTTTTTGTTTTTTTTGCCCACAGTGTGTGCTGTACTTGTGGGCCTTAAAGATCCTTTACCCCAAAACGCTTTTTTTGCTGCGTGGGAACCACGAATGTAGACATTTAACAGAGTATTTCACATTTAAGCAGGAATGTAAGTAGTCCTTTGTTAACACCTAAATGTGACAACGGGTGTTTTCTTGTAGACTTGTTTGACTTGGCTTGTGCCCGCCCCTCCCCCCGCGTTTATATTCCAGGTAGAATTAAGTATTCGGAGAGGGTGTATGACGCGTGTATGGACGCCTTCGACTGCCTTCCCCTGGCTGCACTTATGAACCAACAGTTCCTCTGTGTACACGGAGGACTTTCTCCAGAAATCACGAATCTTGACGACATCAGGAAAGTATGTGGCCGATTCGAGTTTTTTTTTTCTTCTTCTTCTTCTTGTCTATGTGTGTTGTAATAGTGGGTGGACCTCGGTGGTAAACATACTTTAGGGAAAGTAAGTGAGGCGAGAACGCTGTCAAATGCTGCACAGGCACAGTGAATCTTTCCTCTAATTAAAACAGCTTGAAGACCTGGATGCCGTGCTCAGGCTAATTCGATAATTCCAAATGGATTGTGGGTGTCTAATCAGAGAGTGTGCGTCATAGATTCTGCAATATTCCAGTGTCCGTCCAGTAATCTGCAATCTTTTGTTTGTCAGCGACCTCTCCTTTGTGCAAAGCAACACCCAGCGGTCTTAAAAAAAATGACTGTAACGATGAAAAGATAAACGATGCTACCATTACCTAGCAATTAAGGCTCATTTAATCATGTCCATTATTCAGATGCTTCGAATTAGGAGGAGTGTTTCTATCGTTGCCACGGTGACCATAGATCTGTAGTATTCGTGGACAAGCTCGGACAGCTGTTTGAGTCTTTTCACACTAAAATGACTTCAGTGCATGATGCGGCATGTTTGCTGTCTCGCCGGCGTCCAATTGCTGTTGGGGAAGTATTATTTTCTGCAAAGTAAAAATCCAAATGTCACCACACAAGACCAATTTTAATCGTAAAAAAATCTCCACATATATAAAACGAAGCTTAAAAACAGGAAAAATTAAGGATCAAAAGGGAAGATGGCTAGCTAACTGCACAACACATTAGTGATGGATTCGCACCACCCCCAAAAAAATCATTACTGGTGAAAAACTGGTTTTACACTACGATCTGCAAAAATGAAAATAAGAAATCTTCAGCGATCTCGAATGCAGTTTGATTTTGAATTTTGCATTTTCTCATGCCTTTGTTCTTTTTTTCCAATAGCATCATTTGACCATTGTCTCTTCAACTATTTCAGACAAAAAATAACATCTTAAGAGTGCAAACCTTGACTTTCTTGACTTCTTACTATTTGGAGTTGTAGGCGTTTCCAAACTTTTTTCTGGTTCTGTATCAATGTAACAAATTTCCAAATCCACTTGACAGACTTGAAGGACAAATGTCCAAATTTGCTGACGTCCGCTCTTTCCATCTGCAGCTAGACAGATTCAAAGAACCTCCAGCGTACGGCCCCATGTGCGATCTGCTGTGGTCCGACCCCCTGGAGGACTTTGGAAACGAGAAGAGCCAGGAGCATTTCACGCATAACACAGTGCGAGGCTGCTCCTACTTCTACAGGTTTGTTTTTGCAAGCTAGGTTGTTGAGGCAGCATCCTTCCTGTTGTTGCTTCGGTCTTGTCACATTCTGGCAGTTTTATGGATAGCTGTCCTGAAAAAAAAAATCCACCAGCTTAATGCTAGCATATGATGCAATACTTTATCAAGCTTTACTTTACTATACCCAGTCCAAATATTCGAGCCTACATAAAGGTAAGAACAGCAAAATGGAAAAAGGCCTCATCCATCACCATCTCTAGCTCATAAATACCCCTCTTGCCAAATTGTCATCTCTTGCATCTTCATATCGTTGACCCTGTAAATTCGCGCGTGTCGCTCGCGAGACTGCAGGCAGGATTTATGTAGCCTACATTAGCTTCAATAGAGTCGAGTAAGTGAACAAACAGTGGAAACGCAAGGAGCGGGCCGGGCCAGGCCGGGCCGGGGCCGCCACAGAATGTAATGAGCTGGCAAGTCGCCAGCAGGCGCAGCCCTCCCCGCTAATGCGTTCAGCAGTCCCCGCCGTTCATTACGGCCTGAGTGATGCTTCCTTGGCCGTGGCGCGCCTGCGGCGAGCCAGCACAAGCAGTCGCAAATGCCTCCAGTGGCCAAGTATGCCTTTTCTTCCGCAGCGAGCGAATGTTGCGTATCGCCTTTACACATCCCGTTTCGGTGATGTCATGCCGCGTTTGTGGTCAGCCATGGCAATGCTACACTAAATTTAGAGACCAACTAAAAATGTGCTATAAGCTTTTATAGTTTATTTTTATTAACTTTTAAATGTCCAACTGTTCGGTGTTTTAGTAGGTTGGGCACAATTTGCTAGATTCATGAATCAAGAATACCTTTTTTTTTTTTTAAACCCTACCAATGACGTATGTTTTTCTGTAATGATTCCAGTCTTTCTGGATCGTTGTGACAATCTGCTGATGACACTGTAAGCTCAGTGGCCTCTTTTATTGCGGCTGAAGGTAGCATTTTGCTTAGTTTCTACTCCGTTTTTAGAGACAGTCACTGCAGAGAAGATAAATATATAAATAAATCATAACCGGTCACCGACCTGATCACAAAATGGCCCAATGTTGTTTAAATATATGTGCAATGATAAATGGAGAACTAATTGAAGAAAAACAAAAAAAAAAAAAACATGGTATCAGGATGAAAAAATGTATCGAAATTTTCAATTTTTTAAAACTATAAATCGGCCCAAATCATCAGAATTTCAGCTTGTCAACGGTAGCTATTCCCAGATCTCCGTCATCCTCTATGATAGCAGATAACATTTTAGCCTTTTTTACAACACATTAGGGACCGCATCATTGCAAACTATTCCGTTTTTAATTACATTACTTTCCTTCAGCAACAGTTTTTGTGTCCGATTCGTTCGTTAATGATTAATCAACAAATGATGAATCATTTCTCTACCAACTAATAGGCAGATTAATCACTCATTTACTGTATAATCAACCTGTGCTTTTTGCAGGGGATTTGGTACAGGCCCGGTTTGCGACTAGCCAAAATTGATGTACAATTGACACTCACTGAAATGTATTGGGAAACAATAGTAATTCAACCCTCAAAATTAATAAACATTTAATACACCCAGACACTGAGAAGCTCTGACTTACTATAAATGGTAATACTGACTGTCCCTGGAGTGACTGTGTTAACTGTCATGTCAAGATCAATAGGCAGATGATGATATTATAACCAATTGCAGAATTTGCATAAAATGGAAAATTCCTGCTGATCCAATCAGATCCAAGGTCTAGGTTTTACACGACACTCCAGACTACTTTTTAAAAAATATATATATTTTACTTTTACCAAAAAAAAGCTGTTCACTTTTACCAGTCTTATTTTTATCTTACTTAAGCGTTTTTGACGGACATGCAATACATTTTGGCCAAGCGGCTTACCATTTTGTAATTCATACCTCAGGTCGACTCAACAGGGCTCAGTATTTTTTGCAGATCTATTTTGAAGTCAATATTCCACTCACTTTGTGGAAAAACATTCCGGCTCGAGCTACCATTTGAGGATTTAAATCGAGGTTTTTGCTCTCTCCCCTCTGACAATATCAGCACTAGCATAAAACACACTCTCAACACTGCCAGCCAATGTTTTTTTTCTCCCCCCTCGCTCACTTCACCAAACTGTGACTCATGTGTCACACTTGACATTTAAGCTTCCATTTAAAATAAAAACCACTGTTTAAAAGTGTCCCCTCTGGTTTTGCGCTACAAATGGGAGCCTTTAGTGCACTATGCTTTCAACTTTGACTGTCCAGTGTATTTCCTGTGATGTGCCTCCTCAGTCTGGCTTTTTTTGATATGAGAATAAACTGTTATTTTTTTTTTTTCTTTCCTGTTGCAGCTACCCTGCCGTCTGCGACTTCCTACATCACAATAATTTATTATCTATCATTCGGGCCCATGAAGCGCAGGATGCTGGGTGAGTTGTGGGCGTCTTCTCACATCATGTGATGGCTGGCAGCTTTGTTTAGCGTTGGTTGACAAAAAAACAATATCATACATTTTAAACATCCAGAAAGTGCATGTGGATGTTAATTTTTTTTTAATCCACTCAGAAATCAACCTCTATCATGTCAATATAATCTGCCTTTGGCTTTGTGATCCCAAAACTTCAACCACATTAGCAAGGGGACAGTTTCTTAAACTAGTGGCTCTAAAATGAGGGTACAAGTACCCCTAGATTAAAGATTAAAGCAGATTAAAGCAGAGTAGCAAAGTAGATTAAAGCAGTTCAGGGGGTATGTGAGATTCTAACAGGTTTCTGTAGGTAAAAGCACATCTAATTTAATACTAAATGCCACGGGAGGAACAGTAGATGTTTCTTTTCAAATTAAGAGATAATTAATTGGATCGTGAAGTGACTATTTTGCAAAATATTTTTTTTAAGTCTGATATTGAGGAGCATTATTCCATCAGAGCCAGAAATAAAACACATGATGTTTCATGAACTATCTTCTGGATTTGCAGTAGAACAGGGATCACCGACCTTTTTGAAACTGAAAGGTACTTCATTGGTACAGAGTAAACCAAAGGGCTACCAGTTTGATACAGACTTTGAAATTTTTCTTCAAAATATCTGTCGTAATGTTGTTTTAGGTTAATTTGTGTAACCAGGAAGTGAAACGTCTCGTTTACTGAAGCCGTACCTCTCACCATGTGGCTGCCTTGCCGCCTTCATGACATTGTCATGAATCCCTGCCGGTCATCTAACATTCATTCATCTAACATCCATCAGCTTGACCACTTATCCTCATGAGGATCATGGAGTGCTGGAAACTACCCCAGCAGAGTGAATGAAGGAGCCAAAATAGGCACTTTACTGTCCTTAATACGCACTATTAAAATGTGATTTAGCACCTTATATTTATTTGATTAAAACAAAAGATTCTACCTCCTTATAGCTTTTATGTTCCCAGGTTGAAGCTGTTGATCCTTTTTTAAATGCTCGGGTTCTCCAAGCGCCCTTGTTTATCATTTCAGGCCCCTAGCGTGGTCATATGGGACACCTCGACATATGAGGCTGCATCCCCGGGGGGCCCACAACCACCATAGGGTCGCATTTGCTTTGAAAGTGCTGCATCTAAAAAAAAAAAGAAAAAAGAAAACAAACTTGCTGCAAGGGTGTGATGCGGTGAATAAATCATCTGCGGATGAAGAATACAATGCAGCAAGCCCAGTCAGCACTGACTCCTAGAGAGTCGCAAGTGAGCCTCGCTTGTGTTTGCTTGTGGTTACTTCACACCACACGCAAGAGTTAGAACAGGGCTACGATCTCCTGGGATGAAATCGGGTCTCCCCCTGGCCTCTGCGTCACCTCACCAGATAAACACGCCACTGCCACCATTAAAAAAAAACAAAAAAAAACAGGAGAGCACACTAATCATATCCCAAAGGGGAAGCGGCTAACAGCCAATTGGACTCAAAGTCAACTTGTCCTCACTTCATCTCGTTCTTCACCAGATATCGCATGTACAGAAAGAGTCAGACCACTGGCTTCCCGTCCCTTATCACCATCTTCTCTGCACCCAACTATCTTGATGTCTACAACAACAAAGGTATGTGTCTTGTTATAGAAAATCAGAAACCCATTGCTGACACAAGTGTGTGTGTGTATGTGTGTGTATATATATATATATATATATATATATATATATATATATATATATATATATATATATATATATATATATATATATATATATATATATATATATATATATACACACACACACACCTTGTATAGGGATAGTGATGTCAGATTGATGTCATACATCACAATCATATAACTTAATTGGCCCAATGCAAAGACAAGAAGAAATGATTGCATTATTATTTGCATTATTGGCAGCATATGTAGGCATACACTAGAGAGGAACAACATTATTCATTGCAAATGATTTAACAGACCCCGAAGCTTCATCTTGCAGACCCCGGTTTGTTGGGTCCTGTTGATGCCCACCTAATCAGTCAAGTGGATGGGGTCCACTGGTTGAACAAAGCGAGCCTCAGTAATGAATCCCCTGATCCGAGCATCTCGCCCAGCCAGTGATAGATGGGCAATCAAGTGCGCACATAAATCTTGAAGTGGAGGGCGGCGGCATCGGTTGGTCCCATCAATCCCCGACGGGTGTTGGCCCGATGAACCAATGAGATTTTCTGTGAGAGGCGGGGGCGCGTCGCCTGTCAATAAGGAGCAGGCGGTAGGGGAGAACTTGTTGCGTAATTATGCTAACGCGCATGCAGTTAGGTGGCCCTCAGTCTGGCTTTTCTGCACAGTAGTCATTTCTGCAGCGATCAGTATTCATAGGATAACGCCAAAAAACCTGAATCAATACAGAATATCCTCACTACAGTTACTAATAAATGTAGATTTCATTGATATGGTAAACCACACATTTATACTGCGTATGAATGGACTTTCACTCGGCCCCTCAGGTGACAATCATCTTAATTGCCTGTGTTACTGACAACTTTTTTTTTCTGAAAACACTGGTTTTAGTACGTGAGATAGCCTAGGTCTCATCTAAGGAGTAATGAGCACCTCTCAAAGAACAAATATCAGATTATATTTGGACTATCAACATCAAATATTTTTATAATGATTATCCTATTCATTATTCCATTGACTAATGAGCAATCAATCCCCCCCAACCCCCCAAATTTATTGATTTTTAAAAAAATGTATAATCTGCTGAGGTTAAAATGAGTAAGTGAGTGAATATATTTACCATATTTTCCGCACTATAAGGCGCACCGGGTTATAAGGCGCACCCTCAATTAATGACATATTTTAAAACTTTTTCCATATATAAATTGCACTGGATTATAAGGCATGCCCTCAATTAATGACATATTTTAAAAGTTTTTCAATCACAATATAGTAATACTCAAAGTAATAACAATAATAACTCAAATAATAATGCTAAACTCTCAATAGCATAATAACTCAATGTCAATATGAGCAACCTTGTTCAACTGTAAACACACAAAAGAAACAGGTAAAGCTTACTTTATCACTTCATTCCCTATCTACAAATCCCAATCTCAATATTGATCCATATCCACCTGATTATAAGGCGCACCATCAACTTTTTAAAAAAAATGTAGGCTTTTAGGTGCGCCATATACTGCGGAAAATACAGGACTCATTTTTTGTTTGTTGTTGTGCGTTGGTATAACTACTTATTATTTATGATCAAATTTTTATACGTAACAAAATTCGCTCACGCTAACTGTTTAGCAATCACGATTAGTATTAGCACACTAGCAATTACTGTTAGAGGTCAACAAACACTGTGTGGGTGGGGAGTAATCGGTTTATTTTTTCCGAATTGCTATTAGCCATATGGGACAATGCACTGCCTATCAAGCCACGGTATCGTCGTCAAAGCCAAACGAGAGGAAGTCAGCTAAGTCTTCAAAATAAACTGTCCAAGTACGCTTTATTTTGAACTTCTTCCCGGAAGCATACTCACGATAAGACTTAACCAACTTGACCATTTTTGGTTCTCAGAGTGAGCAGGCTACGATGTGAGCAATAGGTGCTGTTCTGAAATCAGTCACGTTCACACGGTGTTGTTTGGAAATGAAGTTCCAATTGTCAGTCCATCGCACTAAAAAAACAACAATCATGCTACGACTGACTTTCTTTGTTTTAATTGACAGTCTTTTCCCTTTGATGGACATTATTTTTCAGCTGTTTTGTACAGTGTTTTTCAGCTTGTAAATGTTCCGTAGTTCCATGCTTTGATTGTGAATTTCCCTTGTTGGGTTCTGAAGAGACTGCAATGGAGGAGGCGGAGTTGTGGGCAGTTGTGTGTATGTGTGTGTCCGTGTGTGTGTGTGTTGAGGGGTAGGGGAGTGAGGTGGGGGGAGTTGGCAATATTGCTCGCGGTTTCAAATTAATGGAATGTTTTCTGCTGCATGGTTATTGAGTGCACCCGAAAGCCAACAACCCATAATGGTTTTGCTGCTTGGCTGTAATAAAAGCGAAATATCACAAAAGGTTTCCGGCGCCAATAGCGACGATAATATAAATAAATAAATAAATAAAACATGGGATCACTATCGCCGGCTTTGGTCTCGATTTGTCAGAGCTTACATAAGCCAATAAACGTCTTCTTGTTTTCGGAGGCGGGGACGAGTTGATGGAGCATAAGTTAGGTCAAAGCAAGCACTTCCTGGCACGTTATCATTTGGCGGCAGGTACGCTCAAAGGGGGGATTCATTCCCGGCAGCCCCCTAACTGTGGAGTATTCCCCGCTACAGATGCCGGCCCATCTGTTATCACTCTGGCCATTAGCAGGCTTCCCTTCTGTTCCCCGCAGCCTTGTTCCTCCACTTGGACGCCGCGTCACACGAGCATGAAGAAAAACGTTGCGCAAGGGGCGGGGAGCAAATCGAAGTCTGTCTCGGCAAATATTTATCGTGCCTTCAGGACTTTTTACCATGACGTCACTCGCTGTACAGTTTTTAGCTCGCTGGCTACGCTTGGTTCAAATAATAGCCGTGGCGGAAATGTAAACATATGTGACGTGATCATTGACGTTAATGACTGGCTTTGATGTCCATCGGAATAATGACACAGATGCTGTTTTGACTGGAATGACAACATTTGAAACGAGCCAAGCAATACCGAAGCGGACTTAACGATTGTGAAACGATACTCAAATACCGATACTCCTGGGGGTGCATGAAGGCACTTTAGAGAAGGGGTTCTCAAACTCTTTGGAGTCAGGGGCGACTTTTCCAAAGCAAAATTTCCAAGAACCCAATTTGCAACTGTTTGTGGAAACGATAAAAACAATCATTTATTTTCAGAAACAGATTCAATTTGATCGCAAGAATATTTGTTACTTTTGTTAAAAATATATTAAAAAGGTTGTATTGATTGTTTTATTGAAGAGTTGTGAAAACAAACAATACATAAAAAAATGGAAATTTCACTCATATATATATATATATATATATATATATATATATATATATATATATATATATATATATATATGTATATATTTTTTTTATTTTTTTTTATTTTTAACACAAATGATTTCATGGCCCCCTGCAGTCAGACCCCACTTTGAGAACCACTGCTTTTGGAGATACGTGTGATAATAACAGGGTTCATGCAAGTATCAGCAAATCGGATTTTATGCCTTTTTAAAACGTCATTACAGGATTAGTAGTTTTTTATTCTTTTCAAGATTAAGAGCACATTATTTGAAACAGGAAGCAATTTACTTATTGCTCCTCTATTTATTTATTTTTTTCTGACAGAAAAATAAAATATGAACAGATAATGTTGCACAATCTATCTTCTTGAGTTCCTGAATATACTACTCCTGGAGCTACCAATTCAAGTCTACCTAAATGTTTATGAGATTAGACACAGTCTCCCCCCCCCCCCCCCCCCCCCATGCAAAAATGCTTTGCACATAAAAAACAAACAAAATCAAACAAAAATTTAAAATGACTGACTTACGACATCCACTCCAACTGTCCTCCCCTGCAGCAGGTTCCACTGAAAATAATTTCGATTTTTGGAGAATAATTCATTGCATTGGTCCTTCGTTTTATGGAAATGCATACAGTATGCTTCACACCTGCACCTTTTTTCTGTTGTTCTCGAGCATACAAGACAGGACTCCTCGAGTCACTTCCTGTGTCCTCTAATTACACCAGCTCTTGTGGTTCACTATTTTCTCAATAAAAACACTCTCCAAACTGCAATATACTGTACTGGGGAATAATTCGGGACTCTACAAAAACACACTCTAAATTGTAATGTACTACACTGGGGAACAATTTTTTGGGGAATAAATTGTTTTTAGTTTTTTATGCTTATTAGAAGTAAAATTGGCATGCTGATTTATAAAATTGCACTTATCTACTTCCACCACAAGTGTTTTTACTTCATAGCCTACTCTCCGGGGGGGAGGGGCACGGACGACCCCAGGGAAAAGGCTTTGTTTTTGTCATCTGAACTTTAATTGCAATAAAATAAGGATTCTTTCATTCCGTTTTGAGCACTTTCATGCGCTTCATTATTTTATTCTGTTTTAGGCTAAGATGTAATCTGTATAAAAACTGTAAAAATACTTAACAGTTGTTTAAAGATGATTGATCTGCTTTTTTTCTTTTGTTAATGATAAAATGGATACAAGTTTAGGTATACAATTTTTATATACAGTATAACAATCTTATTTATATTCAGTGCTTCTGGGAGGGTGCAAAAGGTTTTCTCTTTACTAGGGGGCTTTGCGAAATATAATTGAGAAGCACTGAGCTATAGTAAAACTTTGGTAATAGTAGTAAATTACAATTAATGACAATTAGTTTGTGCACACATCAAGCGGTGAGAGGCGTGTGCAGCTCCCAATAGGTTAGTACTATCAATATCAAAAACTGAAAGCTAGCATAGTAACATTTAACAACTCATTCAATCCCAGTCAAGGGTGTTGTCGTCCCCCCTCAAAAAAAAAGGTTCTTATTTATATATTTTTTTCTTTCAAGTCTTGGGCTTAAGGAGGGTATAAAAAGTGATATCAGTTATGAAAATGCAGAATCAGTATAATGAGCACCCCATTCTCATTTCAAGTGATCAATTACCGCTATTCGTTCCCAGGTTGCTTCATCAGTTGCCAACGTAGAGAGTTTGAGAGCCAGCGCTTCGGAGCGCACCGTTTTAACACAGCGAAACCAAAGCCGCGCAACCTGATCCGGGAGGCCTCTAGGACACATGCAACGTGCATGAAGTCAGACCAGGATGTTGGGAATCTCCGCGGATCTCACAGCAGCAGTATTAGCAGTGTTGGTTACCGGGGAAACAGGCTGGAGGCACTCCCGAATAAATAATTAATGAGCAGGCGTGCCTCTCGGTGTTGCCGTGGCAGCGGTCTCGGCATCGGCTACCCCCTCCCGACTCCTGTTCTCAGTGTCGGCTGAACAGAGACACCTAGCGGCTGATATGTTGCGTTAAATTTAGCAGCTCGGGCCCTCCTCCCAAGAAGTGACATTTGTTTTTACAACATCCAAAATAAACAGCGGGGCATGTTTGTTTTGTACGGCGCAGGTTGTCGGGGGTTCCTGTTCCTTTAAAGGGAATCCGCTGTAAGGGAGCGCTGACCTTAACCATCTGCCTCCTCACCAGCGTCCGTGGCTGCATTCAATCAAGCGGCGTCTTGATGATGTTAATGCACGATGTAATGTTTATGCAATAGCTACCCACGCAGGCAATCGCTTTCATGCGTGTGATCCCTTAACTGCTCTTAAACACATTAAAAAAAAAAGCTTCGAATAGTTTGAAGCAATTGCGTAAAAATGTGTTTCTGGATCAATGTCAATATACTGTAGTTCATTTCTGTAAAGGAATCACTTCGTTGATCAGACCCACATGCATACACGGGATGAAGCAAAGCTCAACTTAACAGGTTGCGTTTTGACCCCGTTTTGTGTCGCTAGCGAGGTGAAAGCCTCCAGCGGAGCCAAGATCTGATGACTTGCTATTCCCACCACGAAAAGGGGGGCCAGGGGGCGGGAAAGTCCCCTGCAGTGACCCAGCAGCGGTGTCCGTTTACGCCTGGACTGCTTGTCTGGCAGCGTTTGGCATCTCTCACAGGCCCCTTAGCACCCTCTCTTAATCATGGGCGAGGTCACATACTGGACCCGTAATATTACTGGTGATATTTAGGACCAAAATGACCCAAAACAACAACAAAACATCCAGCCTTTCAATCTTGAGGTGATATTTTGTTGCACGGCTCCCGCAAAGTGAAAGAAGGCGGTTTTAGAACATTTTTCATACTTTTAAAGAGATAATATAGTTAATTTCAACATTTTGATTAAAGGGAATGCTTAGTCAAATAATGGTCTATGTGCCCACACTCGTTTTAACCAACAGTTCTCGAATGGAGTTGCAGTATGTGAGATTTTAACAGCATTTCTGCAGATATCAGAACATCTAATTCAATCATTTTTAATGCTGCGACAGCATTTTTCATTTCAATTTAAGAGTAAATTAATTGGAAAATTATGTGTTTCATTGCTAAGTTGTATTCCAGTGACTCTTTGCTAAACATTGTACTCTATAACTTTATTTTGTTACGTTTTATATTGATGTGCATTAGTGACACAATTTTCCAGCTTACGAGCCTGTAGTAAAAGAGATGGTATTCCCTGAACTATCCTCTCGAGTTCCTGAATAAAATACACCTTGAGATACCACTACAGATGGCACAACACCCTGTTTTAAGTTGTCTTTTTTCCCCTCTCATCTAAAAAGGCTTTATGCTGGTTAGGGCTTATCGAGCTGAAAAATTCATCCTTGCAAGCTAGCTGGTCCAAAATAATGGGAGCAATCAGGTGCAAAATGTTCTGCCCGCCACGGTTTAAAATCCAAATTAGGAAATGTAGCTTTTATGATCCAAGATTGAAGCTGTTGATTCACTCGTTCCATTTTTTTAGATGGTTTGGTTCAACTGTGATGTCATTTTCAATCGACTGAAAGTGGCAAAAATGGCCGCCTCCTGAGATGGAAAAAATGAGTGGAATTTGCTGCTTTAGTCATATTTTACTAACACATAAAATAAATATTGTTGAGGCTAGTGAGGCCACATATGAACATATTTTTATTACGAAAGCTCAGTCAACGCTAGTCCAGTTCAAATGGACGTGTAAATCGGTCAATGGTAGTGAATGAGTTATTAATGCGGCATCAATTCATTTTCTGCAGCGGCCGTGCTGAAGTACGAGAACAACGTGATGAACATCCGACAGTTCAATTGCTCGCCTCACCCCTACTGGCTGCCCAACTTCATGGACGTCTTCACCTGGTCGCTGCCCTTCGTCGGCGAGAAGGGTGGGCCGGCTTTCGTATTCCACTGCTTGTTTTCATATTGCTCGATGAGATATGAAGAATTTTCTTCTTTTTTTTTCGGCAGTGACCGAAATGCTGGTGAACGTCTTGAGCATTTGCTCCAACGACGAGCTGACCACCGACGAGGAGCTGGATGGTAAGCGAGGGCGAGTTAGAATGTATTGTGGCGCCCCCAGGTGGTCAAGGATAGGATTTTTATTCTCCCCTTCACATATCTTTTCACTCATACTTAGTTCATTCTTTTGTTTGTTTTTTTTTACATCTCTTCTTAAAGCTTCTTTCACTCACGTGCTCATTTTCCATGTTTGCCATGACAGTATGTTTCAAATTCCAATTTTTCTTTCACATAATCATTTCCCTACGCTCATGGTGTGATGTCTTGTTTTGACTTCATCTAATTTCTCTTCTCTGTTTTCCAGAGTTTTTTGTGTTCAAGGCATCGCTTTTCTTTATGCTTGTCGTGCTCTCTTTGCTTCCTCTCCTTGTGCTCTTTCTCCTCTTCGCCGCCATCGCCTCTTTCATGCCGCAGCCACCCACTGACCTCTCTATCCCCTTTTTCTTGTCTCCTCTTCTGGGGGTGTTTCATGAGAAGGACAGCTTATATATCCCCCCCAAAAAGGTACAAACACGAGCCGTGCCGCCGTGTGCAGCAGCTTTATCAGGTGCTTGCCCTCCGCTTTTCACAAGAAAACTAACCTGTGATCGGGGCTCGTCATTGTGCCTTGGTATCGGGAAAAACATGGAACGAGGACTAAAGTGGTACCCTGACTTACAAATTTTAAAATCACTTGACTTCATCACTCGTTTGCATCGATTGTGTGAAGGCGCCCATTTTTGCACGCGTTTTCAACTCATTCCCAGATCATCCGATTGTAATATTCAGAATACTTCACAGATTCATGCCATTCAAACATTTCACATCATTCCACCGTTCAATGCACATTTTTTATTTCTTAAATTCAGACTGCATAACAGTTAGGTAGTCAATGCACATTTTTTAGTTCTTAAATTCAGACTGCATAACAGTTAGGTAGTTTCTTCACAAAAATAATAAAGAGTGATCTACTGCAGTGCTTCTCATGTCAGGGTCCAAATAATGCAGAATTGCACTTGGAAAAGTTTATTATTTGGTTCCAAGTTACTAATTTAATACTTTGTTTTTTGGTAAACCTGTCAATGAAGTTGCATGTGTGTGCAACATCTTGTTTCCTTGGGAAGTTGAATGTTTCATTCAAATTACATATTGATTTTGACAATATATAATTTACTTTTATGTTTTAAAAGATCATGCTTGAGAATTGCACCGAACTAAAATTATGATGAGGAAATGCAATGATTTCCTAGACTAAAGAAACAAATGACATTATTGATATTATAAATATTTTGTACTAATACATTTAAGCTAGCAGGCGTCGACTCCATGCTGACCTCCCATAATTCATTTTTTTATTCCATTTCAAATTAGCGAGCATTAATTTGCTTTTCTAAAGACCAAACTAATAAAAACAAAGCATCCTGTTGCATTCCAAAAGACAGTAAGATAAAAAGAAGGTCAAAAATGAAACTGCATTCATAAAGTGTAAAATATGTTCAGCCTTTAAGAGGCGTGGCCTAGGGAGTGACATCAGGAGCTGGAACGTGAACATTTGTGGCCCACCGCAGCTCTTTCTCATTCTGTACGTGTAGCTGTGGCAAAATAAAAGTGAAGAGTGGAGAGTCTCTGTTCTTGACAAACCCGCCAGTGAAAAAGGAATTTATACATATTTCCAGTTAGTTTGCACTCATATGCTCTTTTTTTATGTTTATTATACAACTACAGCAGCAAGTGATCCGGTTCTGACATTTTTAAGTTAAGGTACCACTGTATATATAATTCCAAAGTTTAAAAGAAATTACATGACAAGACTGTCGGCCGGGGATTGTGATTGATGACATAACACCGGTGGCATGTATGCACCGTTGCTGTGATGTGTGGCTCAATCTGAAAACCCGTTACATCATCCCGCAAACTCAAAAGTGCGCGTACGTGAGCAGCGTCTGATCGTTTGTGACGTCTATCCCCGCAGGTGCCACAGCTTCTGCACGCAAGGAAGTCATCCGCAACAAGATCCGCGCCATTGGAAAAATGGCCCGGGTATTCTCTGTGCTCAGGTAACATTTACTATAAAACAACAACAACAAAATATTAAGCTATAAAAAGGCTCCGTTTGATTTGTTAGGGATAGAAAACCAACTTGAGTAAATATTTTTGGTCCCAAATTCTAGATTTGCTGCTAATTTTCATCTAGATCTTCCGTATGGAGGTTTTTTTACAATTTTTGCTTTTATTCAAACACTCTTTTCAAACCTGCCTGGATAGAGCAACATCATGCCTTCAACACAGACAGAACATGCCCGCACATTTAGAAACAAGATTAGCACCAACATATTTTCATCATAACACCGACACACTTGAATTATTAAAGTACTGCACCAACACAATAATAGTTACATCCCTGTTTGCATTTACTAGTGGAGAAAGTCCCCTTGTGGCGAATAAAATAGCAGTTCAAACTCAAAATTTTGATTATTGTGAGATTGCCCTCTAGTGGCTAATTTAAAAAAAGACAAACTGCTAACAGCTAATTAAAAAAAAAGGACTAAAACTACAGTAGACTACAAGCCACGGGGTTTATTGCGTGAGAAAAAAGTAGCCGCCAACAGTCTGAAATTTATGATACTTGTATATGCATTATTCACAACTTCAGAGTAGGTTTGAATTAAAAAAAAAAACATTTTGTTTTCATTTTGGCCAATCAGTAGACTTTATTATTTTACTTGGTATACTATAACTATATTTATCAATATGTTTTGATAAATTTATATAAATATATCCATCCATTTTCTAGAGCCGCTTATCCCCACAGTGGCGGCAGGTTTGCTGGCGCTTATCTCAGCTGGCTTCGAGCAGTAGGCGGGGGACACCCTGAATTGGTTGCCAGCCAATCGCAGGGCACACAGAGACGAACACACACACACACACACACATACTGTATATACATACTTACGAGATTAATCCGTTCCAATGTTGGGATCATAACGCAAATTCGCCGTATGGCGGGCAATCCAAACCTATGTTAATTAGCTAAAGCCTGTAAAACCTCAGGTAAAAACATCAAAATTGTACAAACATTAAAAATTTGTATCAAAGTAATATAGTATATACGCATGCATACAATTAAATAACATAAATCCAAAATATATAAAGGATAGATTTACCTTTAAGTTAAGTGACGAGCTTCTTATGGCTATATTCACTAGTGAGAGTAGCCTAGGCTAGGCTAGCTTAGCCTTCTTCGTATTTCTTGATTATCTCCACATTCGTTTCCATATAAATCATCTTCTCTCATTAACATCACCAGCATTCTCACCTAAAGTTGTTGACGACGTAGAAATAAGCGTGGCTTTTCCTTCGCGTCCGGCAGAGAGGAGAGTGAGAGCGTGTTGACGCTGAAGGGACTCACCCCGACTGGCATGCTCCCTAGCGGCGTGCTGTCTGGCGGCAAGGAGAAGCTGCAGAACGGTAAGCCGGCATATGCGCCGCCACCTGGCGTCCTCGCGCACTAACAGGTCCCGCGCCCGCCACCCGGCGGGGTGACACACCCTGCTCGAAAAAGCTCGCTTAACAAGCTAACGCGCCATCTGCTAAAGATCGGAACGTCTCAAAGGGCGTCAGTTCTTCTTGTGTCTTCTACTGGTTGGCTTTCAAATGTCATCTATCTCTTCTTTCTTTTTTTTTTCCTCTCTCCCTAGAAACTGCAGGTAGATTTGCTTGCGCAAGTATTTGGCTTCCACCTTCCTTCCCCGTCCTCATTTTGTGAGACCACTTTAGACGTGCCGCTCATTCTCTCATGTTGAATTCCAAACGGCTCCACCAATTCGCTAACGAGAAAGTGTCATGTTGTTATTTGAGGGAAAAAACAAAAGGCAAGGTAGTAGTTTGGATCTCAGCAGTAAACAATGGTAGATGTCTGTTGTTGAGTGGATGGTTGGGAATGGACTTGCGGTTATGAATGAAAGGGGAGGTGACTGCCTTTTTATCCATAAATCCAAGCCGGAATCGCTCTCACTTGGCTCTGCTCTCGCAGGATTTCAAAGGTTGAATGTATTCGATTTGTTCACGAAAGTAGTTTGGTTTTAAAAAAAAAAAAAAAAACAGTATCCCGGCAACCAGAGTTCAAACAGGGGTTCTCAAAACTTTCAGTCAAAATCCTAATTGTAATTAAATGTGTAGTATACCAATCATGGATACCTGTAAATGACGTAGGATTTTTTTTTTCATTTAAAAAGGCAATTTATGTAGTTACAATAATAAATCGTCAGGGGGCAAAAATCTATGAGGATTAGAATTTTGAAGGTTTTGATTTTTGTGCCAGCATATAGCTATATTCTGTTATGATACAAAAATAAACAAAAAAAATAAAATAAACAAAATATTTTTTCTAAATTAGAAAAAAAAAAAAAAAAAAATATATATATATATATATATATATATATATATATATATATATATATATATATATATAGATAGATATAGATATATAGATAGATTTTTTTTCTTTGGTTGTCAGTCTGCAGTTAAATTGATCTGTTTTCAATTATAAGCGATATTACATTTATTTAAAAAACACACACAAAATTTCTATATATAAAAATGCACATTTGTGCGCCAGAACACTACATACTATCTATCTATCTATCTATCTATCTATCTATCTATCTATCTATCTATCTATCTATCTATATATATATATATATATATATATATATATATATATATATATATATATATATATATATATACACATATATATATATATGGGGAATAAAAAAAAATCAAAAAATCAAATAAAATAAATAAAAAAATAAACAATAAAAATAAACTCAATAACAAGTATATTGAGTATAAACTCAATAATAAGTATCTGATCCAACTGTCGGATGCAGCTTTTAAAATATTCCAAATTGAAACCAATTTTCCAGGAGAAAAAGTATAATTTGATATCCGAGTTACCCCGACATTTTTAAACGTTTGAAATGGTAATGGTGAGAACCCCGTACGGAAGAAACTTCTTCCGACTCCAGTATACCACTTTTGGCGTCAATCTAGCGAAGCCAAAAAAAAAAAAAACGAGCCGGTGACGTCAAAGTCCGATTTGAGGCGGAGCCAGGTGGGCGGATTCCCGTGGCACACGGGTACCATGGCGCGACACGAGCGGATGCCGGCGCGCCGCTCCGCTCCGCATCGCTAACGTCTTCATCGCCCTCATCCGTCAGTCTGTTTTTGTCCCCTTGGTGCCATTTCTCCGCTTAGTAGGGCGGCAAAGCCAAGTCGCCCAGACAGACGGACGGACGGTAAGTGAGGGACTTTTGATGCGGCCTCATCAAAAGACGCGGCGCCCACGCGCCCGCCTGGCGCTCGCACGCGAGAACACATCCACCCATGTTCATCTGTTCATGTGCGAGAGAACACTCGGTAGGACCGGGCCAGCCCTAACGTGTCACCTTCTCCTTTTGGAGAAGCTGTCCGAAAGTTAAGGCGCATCCATCCCTCATCAGGTGCTGCTTAGGCCAAAAATCACTCTTAACGCACACAAAATGGCATCTCTCACATTCATCAAAAAAATGGTAGTGGAATAAGAAGTTTCTTCATGTGAGATTTTTTTTCCGTTCAGTGTGAGTTGAGACTAGTTTTTTTTTCTTCCTGTGAGTGAGTGAGTCTTGCTTTATGTGAGAGGATTTAAGGTAAATGTGTGAGGTTTATCTTTGCGAGCGTTTTTTTTGGGTGACAGGTTTTATTAGTGCACGTTTTTTTTCGCTGTAAGTATGCGTGAAATGTTTGATTATTCGTTTTTGGGCTTGTTTGAGATCGATTTATTCTCCTTTTGGGAGAATGAGGGCTTTTTTATGTGCATGTGTTTAATATATGTATTTTTGGTCAGTGTTTTAGTTTTCTATGTTTTTTTAATGTGTGAATTTGGTTGTTTACTTTTTTCGGTGTGTTGTTTTAGGGAGGGTTTTTTTTTTTATGTTAGGGTTTTGGTTTTATGTCACAGTTTTTAATGGGTTTTTCCGTAACTTTTTTGTGTCTGTCAGGCATCTGTGTGTGACGTTTTGTTTGTTTGTTTCTTGCTCTTTTTAGTGTTAGAATTTTAGGGAGTGTAAGATTTTTTTTGTGTGAGAAATTTGGTGGGTGAGAGGTTTATTGTACCATGTTTTATTGGCAAATTAATGAATTTGGTCTGCAGCTTTTTTGGTGTCAGTTTTATTGGGGAGTGAATTTTTTTGTGTTTTGTATGGGTTAGGGTTATAAGAGTGGTAAGAGGGTAAGAGTGTAAGAGTATTTTTTTTTGAGGATGTTAGCTGTTTTGTGTGTGCGTATGAGTTTTTGTTGCTGCTTGCTCTTTTACGTGTGAGAATTTTTTTTTTTTTTTTACATTTTTTGAGAGTTTTTGTGTTTTTTTTGTATGTGATCGGATTTTTTTTCTGCGCGTGAGTGATTTAATGAGTGAGAATTTTTACATGAAAGTAACGGTATGGTTGTGTGTTTTTATAAGACCTTCCTTTTACGTGTTTTTTCTTTTCAATGTGCGCGTCTGTGTAAGGGAGAGAGCTTTTTTTTGGTGATACCGAGAGATCAACGTTATTTTTGGCCCGCGCAGCACTTTACGTCCTCCCCCTCCTCTCTGTTTATCTCTCTTTCTGTCAATATCCTCCCTCTCGCTTCTCTTTGCTAACGTGACGAGAAATGTGGCGATAATGAGTGTTGTCGGCATTGGCTGTGCTCATTGACAAAATGACCTCCTCTTTGCTCACCTCTCTCATTGGTTTTGCAACCCCCCTCTTCTTCTCTTCAGCTACTATTGAAGCTATTGAGGCTGACGAAGGTAAATAACGAGCTCTTGTGTTGCACTGCACAGGGGGTTGTGCAGGATTCTCATCCATCTCACTGGTGCTTGAGTAGCGTGTGTGGGTTGACTGGGCTCCAACCACGTGTGGCGTCGTGGTCGCTGTGAGAGAGTCGTGCGGACGTAGGAAGCCCCGTGGCCACGCGGGTTTGAAAGGGGAACCACTCCGCAGCACACCTTTCGGCAAGAATCCCTTTCATTGGCGCCAAAGCGGGGATGTCCAGGTGCCACTAGGGGCGCCCTAATCCATCCTAAAACCGAGCTAGGAAAAAAGGGGCGTTTTCAAATAGCTCGCCGTTTTTAAAATAATTGTACAAATCTGTTTGTTTTTTTTAATGCTTTGACTTATAAGCAAGCGCATATTCTTTATCCCCTGCAAAGAACAAGTGATATTATTGCAAGTTACTAAAAACATGAGGCCATTTTGAGTGGTAGCCAGAGCCAAGTTGTGGTGTCCAGGCCAGAATATGGCTCTGATTTAAAACAAGACTGAACGAAATTTATGAATATATTTGTGCTCATAAATTTGCATAGCCCCTTGCGTGGGTACAGTCCTAATCCAGCTTCACTAGATTTTTATTTATGACCAGAACCTTTTCTATTTCAGGTTTATGTCTTATTTTTCATGCAATTGTTTTTCCTTTTAATCAGACCAGTCAAAAAATAGCAATTTCATTTATTTAAAAAAAAAAAGAACCTTTACTACTTGGATTTTCATTTATGACCATATCTATCGCAGATTTTCTTTGCAATTTTTTAAAAATATTTCTTGATAAACGAGGGAACACTATATAAACTTATGAGCACATATATTTTGTTAAGTATTGTTTTAAATCAGGCAGATTCTGGCATAGGTTTACATACACTATGGATATGTAAACTGTATGTATATCACCAGTCACCACTTGTTGGAAGAAATACTTGCGCTCATAAGTTTAAATACTGAATGCCTAGTATATGGAGTATAACTAAATATCTGTATTCTACTGCCCCCAGCTGGCCAATGTGCGCACACTCGAATGAGCAGCACATTATCCTACTTCTATTAAAGCAAAAAAAGTCATGACTTTATCGTATTTTGAAAACGTATCTTCTTTTAATCGCAAATCTCGATCATTCAATTTTCCAGGCCTATTTTCCAAACGCAAAGCGGAGCGGCCTTGCCCCAGTTTCTCCGTCGATATCTCTCAGTGGACATTTGGACATTCCCGCCCTTAAAATTAAAAATAAGCAACGAGCATCCCGCTAAAATGCCTCCATCAGTCTAAGCAACTTCCCCTTTGAAACCACCCAAGCAGTTGTGCCTTGTTATTGCTTCAACGTTCCAGCTGGTCCCCTTATGCAAAGCCGTCTGAGCGTTTATTCCATATCCTTGAAATTTAGCATTTGGTCACAGCGCCGGAGGATATCGACCAAACGCTCGAACGTCTTTTCGTATTCGCTCCCTGCTTGGCCACCTGGGCAAGAACAACGTCAACTGCGTGCTAAATAGTAGTTTGCCAAGCTGCTATTTACGCGGTTACTTCGTCGCTGGCCCCGTCAAGCCTTTTTCAGCTTCCTCTTCTCTGTTGGTTCCTCTGTGGCCCCGCTGTGTCCTGTGCTAATAACCTGCGTCTGACCTGTGCTATGCAGCAACACCAGCATTTCCATTGATAGCCAAAGCCGTTTGAGCGTTTAGTCTATTTCCGTCACCGCCTTGGACCCAAATGACCCCCGGGGGCGTTGGGTCGGTCGCGGCGGCTCATTTTGACGCTTTTGGGGGTTGAACTGAGTAGTTGACGTTAGCGTTTTCTTTTGGAATGAATTTCGGAGCCTGAAGTGTAAAAGTTTAATTTTACAATTAATTAGCTCTTAATTTGAAAAGAAAACTGCAGATACTCTAAAAACCCTAAAATCTCACCTACATATAGAACTGCCTTCAAGCACAGCTCAGAAGTATCACAATTTGACGACCACTAGCTCAATAAAAACAAACGAAACAAAACATTACTTTTTCTTTTCGTTTAAATTATGTTGGGTTGAAAAATCAGACAACGTTGATATGGCAACACCGAGAGGCTGAAATCTGATTGGACAAAAACAAACGTGCACTTTATGGATGAATGTCGAAGATCCCGTGTGATATCAATGAGCATCACCAGCGAAAATAAATGAATGCTCCTGCCACCTCGGTATTTATATGCCGCACTGCTTCACATCAACACAATCCACATGAGCCACTGTTGACATATCAGCCGCGCTATAATCCAATTCAGCAATAAATTACTTTATGTTCCAATTCATTTGCTCTTAATTTCAAAATAAAAAGGTGCTGTTCCTCTCTCTGCATCAAAAAGCATTACATGTGCTGAGTTATATTTGTAGGGGTATCTCACCTCTTATATTCAACCACTCCAGATGATCGATTACGTAACATCATCCGTTTTATTTCTGACTTATCTGCCAAAGAAGTGGGTCACTAATGTCACTGCGCATTGATTAAAAAAAAAGTGTGAAACAACTTGCAAATAAGTCACTATAATCCAAATTAGTTATAACTTGCTTTATGTTCCATTTAATTTGCTCCTAATTAGGAAAGATAAATGTAGTCTTACTGTTATGATATTAAACAGTACTAAATTCGATGTACGGATGCCTGCAGAAATACAAATCTCACAAATTCCCTAAAGTACCTAACCAATTGTTCCATTTAATTTGCTTTTAATTTGGAAAGATACATGTAGTCTTACTGTTATGGCATTAAACAGTACTAAATTCAATGTACGGATGCCTGCAGAAATACAAATCTTACAAATTCCCTAAAGTACCTAACCAATTGTTCCATTTAATTTGCTCTTAATTTGGAAAGATAAATGTAGTCTTACTGTTATGGCATTAAACAGTACTAAATTCAATGTACGGATTTTTCTATGGTTCTTGTGTTAGTTTATGACTAAATCTAAAAAATATATATACTATATGCAAATTTTTTGGGAGGTAATATTTGAACGTCATCATCTTTGTCTCACGTTTCAATTCCTTAGTGTGTAAAAACTGGTTAATGTCCTTGGGCACTTTATTTTTGATATTAAAATAGCTTCTACTGGCCAATTCAATTGGCTGTTGATTTCGATTAGTCATCAACATACTACAACCATGTAGAGTATGACTCATTCATGTAATTAGTGTGACAAAATTGTTTACACAACTATGTCTTACTGGTACTGCTCATGATATCATTCTACTAGTTCCTACTCAGTGCTTCATTGTTGCATTAGTAGCGCGCCAACGTCAATTGATGCTCAAACGGCTTCTTTTTTATTTTCTTAATTGGACTAATCCGTGTGCTGTAAAAATTTCACTTAATTGTACCTCCCCCGGCGCCCCAATTTGCTGCATGCTCCAAGCAGACGATCCAAGTGGTTAGCACCCCGATTTCCTGTGTAGTGTCTTTTGTGCGTCAGCTCAAGTCTCAACGTGGTTCCAGTTTGTGGACGTGAATGTCTTAGTGGGCTACTCCTCTTTTTTCTTTTCCCCCGTGTCTCCGATGACCCCCCCCCCCCCCTCCTCCTTTTCTCCTTTTCTTCTTCCAGCCTGTGACGTGCCGGGTTCCGTCTGGACTCTTCGGGGTCCTCGGGCGCCTATTTGCGAATTGAGCAGCTCGCCCAAATTCTCAGACCGCTCCCAAAAGGCCACCCGTTCACCCCGACGCCAGACGGGCTCCACCGAGCGCTCATAGAAGGATTTTCAAATCCTCTTGTCTGTCCTGTTACAATGTTAGACTAGCACAAAGAAAACAGGAGTTGCGAACATTCGCGGGTTCTCCAATGTGGTTCCTGACAAGGCCAAACGCTGCAAACACAGAAATGGTGCAAAACCAAAACGCGCAAAAACAAAATAAATGCAAAGGGGAAACGCTGCAAATACACAAAACCCCAGAATGACCAAATCCACAAAGTGGAAGTATATTTTCATGTTTTTTTTTTTGTTTTTTTTTCTCACTGCTTGGCCTTAATCTTTTCCCTTTGATTGAGCGGGAATTCAATTCATCTCTGCAAATTTTCCTTTCTCTTTTTTCTTTTAAAGAAAATTAAATGCCACAGTTCATGTGTCTCATAGTTAGAATCATTTTAAATAGTTAATAGTAATATAATGACAGTGTTTCATTCTAACTTCTTTTTCAATTTAGTTCATTTTAAATGTGTTTCTAGTTTTTGGTTATCTTGACTTTTTATTGGTTTTAAGTTTGAATTTTGATCAAAAATGCCTCATTTTAGTTTAGCTTTTATTTGCTTTAGGTTATTTTTAATAATATATGAAGTATTTGCGGCATGCACGCACTTGATTTTTTTTTTTTCCACTCAATTATTTTTACAAAGGAAAACTTCTGTTTCGCAGTAAATATTTTTATATACATTTGTGTAAGATTTTTATTTGGGATAATATGAATTCTTTACTAAATATTAAAACAAATTGTTATTTTGGAAATACATTGATTTAGTTTTGTTTAATTAGTTTTACGCTTAGTCATTTCTTTTTAATAAATAGTGTTTTAGTGCAGTACAATTTTTTTGTTTGTTTGTTTTCCCATAAAGGAAAACATACTTCTATTTTGTGGGGTGAATTTGCAGCATTTTGTTCTCCCCTGCAGTTGTTTTTTGTGTGTTTTGGATATTTCCAGCATTTTTTCATGTTGTTCATTTTTTTGCCTGTGCTTTTTTTCTGTGATTGTAGCAATTTTCTCTTGCCGCTTTTTTCGATTATATTTGCTTTGTGGTAAGGCATTTTGGGTTTTGCGGCACGTTTACCCTTGTCAGCCACCACAGTCTTATGCCATGTAGAAGTTGTTGTGTGTGCTTTTATATATATATATATATATATATATATATATATATATATATATATATATATATATATATATATATATAAAATAGCCTAGAAATAATCAAATACCTTTCAAGGTCCCCAGTCACAGTTTTTTATTTTTTTTTAATTTATAAGTATCGATTTAATACTTAAGTATCTGGAAATTAATTTCCTTGATGCACTTAAGTATCGATTTAATACTAATACTAAAAAAAAAAACAAAAAAACGTGAAAATACGTCCTTGGCATTCGAATGAGTTAAACGCTCCAAAAATATGTCTTTTCATGACGGGGCTCCTTAAAGGGATAGTGTGTAAGATTTTGACCGTTTTTTCCATGACTGACAGCAGGGGGTGCTGCAGCTTCCGCAGTTCCCATTGCCCGAAGCTAAAACAAACATGGCCGCCTCCAGAGAAGTGCCACACCCCTTGTAATATCATTTAATGATAACTAGACCTATGATTTTATTTAAAATATACTGTTGGTCATTAAGAACACATTCATTTTCAAGTTTTTGTAATTCACAATCATTATTTTTTAATGAAAAACGGTCTAAATCTTACACACTGTCCCTTTAAAATAAATAATCGAATACAATAATTTTTAGTGCATTTTTTTTAGAATTACTTTTGGTTTCGTCTGTATTGAGTCTTTCATCAAGCAAAAAAAAAAGATTATTTTTTTTTAATTCGAATACCAGGTTAATTTGATCGAATTTAGCCAAATACCAAAATATTCAATCGCTGTCGACAGCATCGCTAACTTGACTATACTTGTGGCCAAAACATGCGCAATTATTAGTCAACCATCACTTTTTTTTAGCCACCAGGAAGTACCCAACCATCCTTCCAAACTTGAAAGCCCTATAGCGAAACCATCCAATCAGTGCGGGTGGGATGATGTCACTTCTCAAAGGCAATTTTGTGGTGCGGCAAGTCACAACGTACCTTCCTTTCTTTTTTTCTCTTTTTTTTCCTCCCCCCCCTTTTTCTTTTCCCCGCAGCCATCAAGGGTTTCTCGCCCCAGCACAAGATCACCAGCTTCGAAGAGGCCAAGGGCCTGGACCGCATCAACGAGAGGATGCCGCCGCGGCGGGACGCGCTGCCCTCCGACGCCAGCCTCAACTCGCTCAACAAGGCGCTGTCCTCGGAGACCAACGGCACGGACAGCAAAGGAAGCACCAGCGGCGGCATCCAGTAGAGGGCGAGCGAGCGGGGGTCAGGCATGTTATGGGTCACACTGGGGACGGGGGGGAAAAAAGGGGGGGGGGGGGGTGTCTTGTCACTTGCTAGTCTTTGGATATGCCTTGGAATTATTGGTTAAATCTGCTAAGTTATTGCTAACAGCGGCGGGACGCCACTCCGCACGCGCTACGTGAGAGAGGGAGACGCATAAGGAGGGCTTTTTTTTTTTTTTTTCGTTCTTTTCTTCTTGGAAGACCCTTGCTCATTTACCTTCTTACTAACTATTGTACGTTTACAAAAAACACAGCACTAAAAAGGACAGAATATGAGATGGCGTTTTTAAAAGATTTAAGGGTGTATAAACTAAGTAAGAACTATTTATTGATTTTTTTTTGTTTTGTTTTTTTTGCTCCTCTTATAAAATAGCTCTGAAATGAATTAGGCAGTCTTAAAAAGAATGTTGTGGAAATGCCAAATAATGGAACGTTTTATGGTTATGTACATATTACGCTTACCTCAGGTTCTTTTGGTGTGTGCTTTGACCTGAATTTTTTTTTTTCTCTCTTCTGTATCATGGCTAAACGGCTCGATAATGAATACCTATTCTTGAGTTTCATAACTGGAATTTACATCTATCATTTGCTAAAATGTTCATTTGTCTTTTTATTTTGAAGGGAAGGTTAGATTTATTAAGGCTTGCTGGAAATGAGTGTTCATTTTCTCATTTTAAGTATTACGAACAAAGTAAGAATAGAAAACTTATATTGTGTAAAAAGAAAAAAAAAAGAATAAAGTGTCTGCCTATGCATGTTTTATAAAAGTCAAAGAACTGAAGAAGAAAATGGGAAATATAAATATTTGAACTATATTGCTCTTTAGTGAACATATACTGGAAACATTTACCTGCATATTTTCAAGGAACACCACAATGCGCTATGCCTTCTTTTTTAAGATGACGACAACTCCTGTTTTTAAGCGGCGCTTGTACGTGCACACAGTCCAAATAAGCATGTTTGACGATTCTTGTGAGGTGTGTGGTTACAATGTGGAGCTCAAAAATGCATGATTAGCCGTTGGTGTCATATAACGGGTTTCAAATTGAAAAAAAAAAAAACGAAGAAAAAATCACGATTCTGCTTTTGTTCGGTTTTTGTAAATGTGCCACAGAAACTGTCATTTGGTCCTTCGATCCTATTGATTATTAATACTATTATTTGGAACTCTGCTTTGTATATCAGTTACAGGTTTGATACTGCTCAATACTTTAAACAAAACTATGTTGATCTTTTTTAAGAAACTGCTTAAGTGCCCAAGTAATTCACTACACGACATGAAGCCTTGCTTTTTGTAATTTAACTTCGAAACTGTTGGCAGATGAGGCATGCACTTGCAACTATGAAAAATTAGTATTTTATATAACTGTTCAATAAAACTGTGCATGAATTTCAACTTGAACAACCCTTCTTGTCTTGCGTCGACTCCATCCTTTTCTCGCACGTTTTGGCGACGTGCACTAACGAAATGGTGGCGTTATTTCAACACGCCCCCACAAGAGGGCGCTCCGGCAAAGGCCGTCGATCGCATTTCCAACTCAACGCTTACCTGCACATGCGAAGACGAAGTCCCTGTGAAGTGGACTTTTGTCCTCAGTTGAAAACCAATCGACGCCCACCGCGTTGAGAGCAACCGGGAGGACTTCAATCCGTCACGTGAGTGTATGAGGGAAGGATGAAGAGGAGCAGGAGGTGAAAGGGTGGGAAGAGAAAGTAGCATTGTCTTAGGATGGGGGGAGGGGAATGCAGGCCTGGGGAGTGACAAGGCAACACAAGCATGGATGGAGGATGAGGGAGAAGGAGGCCTCGTCGAGAATGAACCTTGTGCAGTGTTTGTGCAAGTATGATACTATGCGTGTGTGTGGATATATGCCCGGATGTATATTTTGTATATGAGAGTGCATGCAAATTTGTGTCTGTATGGGGGTGTGCGTGTGTACAGGAGTGTGCATATCTGCACGGACATATGGATAAGTAGATGTGAATGTCTACAAGAGTGTACTTATAGGAGTGTGTGTTTAACCGAATTTATGTAGACAACCGGATAGACAGATGAATATTAAGTCTGTCAAAGTTAAAGCCTTAACTCACTCAGTTACTTCCCGTGGCAGCTAAACTGCTAACGGCAACCCAACTCAAAGGGAAGTTTTGCCATTATGTGGTAAAAAATGTTGCTTGATACATATATCATCAGAAATTATGACGATCCCGTTTTAGTATGTCTCATTTTTTCAGGACCCTTGTATTGACACATCCTCAAAATGGAACTCTCTTTCTCTCTCTGCCATAGAATAAAATACACGCGTGTGTGTATTTTGTGCTGATGCGTGTGTGTTCTAGCCTCAGGTGTGAGACGAGACAAAACACTGCAGGCAGCAAAAAGCCGTCATATATATATATATATATATATATATATATATATATATATATATATATATATATATATATATATATATATATATATATATATATATATATATATATATATATATATATAAAACTGTTGATTCTTGTCACGACCCCTCAACGGCACACTCTTGTAATCCCCCCCATACATCGGTGCAAGCCTGGACAGCCAGCCTGAGCACAGAGACGCACACTTGGCGCATCCCTCCGCGGGCACGCCGGAAAATAGTCCCCAATTGATGGTTGTGTTTGTTCGCAAAAAGTCTTCAACACCTATCGCTGCGTTTCATCACACGTGAACACAAATGGCCCTCGAGACGAATGGTCAACTACCGGCGAAGTATACACGCGCACCACTTCTGCCTCAATCCAAACGCCTAAACTGGTAGCCTGGGAGAGGCACCGGGCGGCGGATGAGCACCTCCCAATTCCGATGGAGCTGTGCGGCTCGCCGGCTGCTTCCATTTGTGCTCCACGCCGCCTATCCACTTCATTGTACTCAATTGGACGCAATAAACCGTCAGTTGGGAAATAAGTCTTAATTTTGGCACGCCTGAAGAGATTGCCAAAGCCGACGTGAAAGAGAGAGGGCCATAACTAAGTTTGGGGCTCGGCAGCGGAACGAGGCACGCAGGTACAGCGCGACTGTTATGTTGACTCGCAACTCGAAGTAGACGTTACTAATGTAACGCGGAGGTGCTGTTAGCCGAAACGAGCTAAGTGGCTAACGCTAGCATCCCAACTCTTGTTTGGATACACAAGCCGCACTCGGAAGGAGGATCGCGGCCCCACTTCCGAAAATAATATCCACTTTTTGGCAGGTGACGTCACACCGCCAAAAAATGAAATAAATAAATGAAGTTACTGTGTCAAGGAGGAACATTTTACTTTTATGACTTGCACGAGAGTCGGTGGCTGCTTGGGCGATGTTCAGTGTGCTGAAAACAAAAGGGATGGACTTGTGCTACTCGCAATAACCATCAACAAAGAGGAGATTTAATTGTTAAAATGCTCGATGGCTTCATTTTTCATTGTTGACGTATCAGCACCATTAGTAAACATTCGTCGATATTGCGGGGTAAATAATTCAAAGATTTTATTTGAACACGAATGCATCTGCAACAATAGTTAAAACCCTGGCATCTGTTCTTTCCAACTTTGCCCCCCAAAATCATAAAAATAATTAAATCGTCTATTGATCGTTATGCTCGAGGCTACCGTCAGGGTGACCGAGGCTACCGCAGTAACTCTCCCTTGTGCTTAACAAAAGTTGTCCGCAGATTCGTCATTCCCCTTCAGCCGTAAACATTGACTGAAATGTCGTAAATGTCGATTTTGAAGTATTACTCGGGTTGTAGTGACAGCTGTTGCGAGGGGAGGGGGCATTATGGGAGACAAAGACCCCCTCAGAGAGCCTCGCATTGTCCTACTGTTCGGCTTTTAAAGACTTTTTCTTTAGGTGGTAGCGAACTGGGAGAAGTTAGGAACCAGAGTGATATTTTCCCAGCTCTTCTGCATTTCAGTTGGTTGGATGCTGTTGTCCTCATGTGACCTCGCACAAAGCTGCTGTGTATTGTGCAGTTCAATTTTTTTTTTCATGATCTTGACGTCTTTTGATGACAATGTCACCAAAATCTTATAACAGACTGCAGTTTTATTTATTTATTTATTATTATTATTATTATTTATTTTATTTTTTTACAAAGTGTGACTGCAAATGTATTCCATGCAACGAGATATAACCAAAGTGTGTTAACACTAATGTGTTCAGCGTCTGCGGTGGTGTCCTCGCAAAGCCATGCCCTCGGTGATGGAGCGCTCGGGGGCCGGCGTCCTATCCAGGAGCCGAGCCAAGACGGTAACCAACGGCAACAGTCAGCCGCATTCCGAGGAGGACAGCAGCGATGAGGATCACGCTCACGGTCCGCACAAACACACACACACACACACACACACACACACACACACACACTCGCGCCATGTTATTGCTTGAATTCACATTGTGTCACCTTTCTTAATAACATTAGTGTAAAAAAAAGAGCATTTGTGTTAGTAAATCCTCAGTTTTTTAGTTTTTTTTTAGGCCAATAAACATTAATAGGCTGATTATTTTTAAAATATAGATAATTAAAAAATCAAACAAATAATTAAAAAAAAAAACTCAAAGTATTTATATTGTCCATTGTCGTCAATGGCAATGAATGAGTTGATGTTTACAGCAACAAAGATTATTGCAGAACTTTCTAAAATCTTTCTCACATGTCAAAAAAATGTCAAATTTGACTGAGTTGCACATATGCTATACAGAGGATATTCAGCTGAAGTGGGAGCTAATTTTAAAAGGAATAATTAATATTAAGCATGTATATAAACCCTGTTGCAAAAAAGGGCGCCAATGAGCTCAAAGACCCTGATTGAGTTGCCATCAAAATGTATAATTTTGACAAAAATTCAGTAGTGATGCATTTTGAGTGCAAATATTCAAATTAGTTGAATATACTCGCAGCCATTGCTTCTAATAGGGCTTAAAAGGGGATGGGTAAGATGTAATTCATGTTGACCATACTTACCAAACAGCATTCACTGTTTCAGAAAAAATTAGATGGGCAAAAGTACAGTTTATTACTATTTAGAAAATGCTTAATATTCGGAGAATTGAGCAGAATTTGTGGTCATGTCAATATGATTTTTTTTTTAAGCCTGCTGTAGCGTGGAGTGTTTTTCAAGGAAGGTTTGGTATTTCTGTGTCATTCTGTCTTGTCGCAATCCTGTCTGTCCCGCTCGGTTGCTTGTTGGAACGGCGGTCATGTTGTCTACCACGCCCACACACATCCTCCTCTTACCTGTAGGTCTTTCTATTTCTCTCTTGCTCTTCCACAGACAGCATGATTCGAGTGGGAGGCGATTACCAGGCCCAGATCCCTGAGTTCAAACCAGGTAAAAAAACAAAAACAAAAACTAATATCAATAAATAGGTGGCTTACAAGACAGGTTTATTATAGTTGATGACTATTTAAGAAGTTGATGCACAAGCTATTAGCAGCTATTTTATGCACAAGCTATAAACGTTAACTGCAAGGTGAGGCTGTAACGAATGAACAACTTTTCAATTCATTTCACGGGGAACATGAATTCATGATCAAATTGAGCGACTACAGTCATAAAACCGACAGCTTCCCGAGTGTTTTACCTGGCGTTTTTTTTTTTTTCTTCGCAAGTTTTGAAATTCGCTTTGGATTTCAGACAGCCCGGCCCGTTACAACGAGAAGGACCAGAGGAGCATGTTGGTCTGGTGTCCCAACAGTCAGCTGTCGGACGCAATGTGTACGCACTGGCGCTTAGGCCATAAAGCATCCTTGCAATAACGCTCGGTGAGTATCCGCCTGGTTTCTCCGTTGCTCATCGTGTTGTCACATGCAGTGGACGAATACATCCTGATGGCCAAAGAAAAACATGGCTACAACATGGAGCAGGTAGAGTAGATTGGATTGCGCTTGAAGTGTTGTCCCGGCCAAGACCCTCAAGCGAAGCATGCCGATGCCGCCACCAGGCCCTGGGCATGCTGCTGTGGCACAAACACGACGTGGAACGCTCGCTGGCCGACCTGGCCAACTTCACGCCCTTTCCCGACGAGTGGACGGTGGAGGACAAAGTGCTGTTCGAGCAGGCCTTCAGCTTCCACGGGAAGAGCTTCCACCGCATACAGCAGATGGTGAGATGCCAAAAACGACCCCGCCGCCCCTGGCCCAACGCATCGCATAATCATTTGACGTGCGTTTTCAGCTTCCCGACAAGCTGATCTCGAGTCTGGTCAAGTACTACTACAGCTGGAAGAAGACGAGAACCAGAACCTCCGTTATGGACCGCCAAGCTAGGAAGCTGGTTAGCAAGAGGGAGAAAGACGATAGGTGAGAAGAAATTGTGCCTTTTAAATTATTCGCTTAATTGACAAGTCATCCATTACCAAATCAATCGACAACTCTTATATCGATGAAATAATCGTTTAGAGCCATTAAAATGAACCCAATCCTTTGATTCCAGCCTCTCAACAGTTAATATTCTTTCAATTCTGCAGTCCGATATGAAAGCAGACTTTTGTGCGTTAATCAAAATAAGGCATTCGCAAGCATCTTCTCTTACTTACCAAACCAATAAGTGAATCGCTCAAAACAAGCGTGAAGAACATCAAAATATTACATGTGATGTTGCTTAAAGTGACACTGTAAGATTTAGACTGTTTTTCATATTAAAAAAAAGTATGATAAATTATTATAATTTCAAAAACTTGGCAAATAAATGTGTTCTTAACAATCAACAGTATGTTTTAAATATAATTGTAGGTCTAGTTATCATTAAATCATATTACATGGGGGGTGGCACTCTTCCGGAGGTCGCCACTTCCACAGACAGTAGGAGGAGGAGTGTTTATTACTAACTAGCAGAAACATGACATTCTGATCACATTGGTGGAATATGAATTAAGCTTAAAAAGCTACTTTTAAAAAAAAAAAAATTCTGTCACTGACTGTTGCCTGAAAATCACATTACAGTTGCTCAGGGTACAAATAATCATAGCCCATCTGTTTCCTGAGTTTGGTCATGTGACAATTACAAGCTGAGCAGTGATTGGTTGTTTGTAAATGTTTTTATTTAATAGTTAAGAACTGAAAGTACCAAAACGTAAAAAAAAAAAAAAGTACCCATAATCAAGGAAAAAAAAAACAATTTTTGCAACGCTAAATATTTTTTTTTTCCTGATAAACTCATTTACTGCCAGTGAATACTATAGATGTCAAAAATCCATTTCAACTAAGCTTGCAGTGAACCAATTAACTCGATTAATCAATAGGAATGAGCGATTGCGGGCTCCAAAATGTTTCCGGAAATGATGAAACTTTGTTCACATTTAGCAACGACGAGCTGGAAGAAGGAGATCCCGGTAGCGACAGCGACTTCGAGCTCGACGCCAAGAAGGAGGTCAGCATCGGAGGAAAAAAAAAAAAAAACAACCACAGAATCTCTTGTCACAAAGCAAAACCAAAAGCTCACAAGACATACACCCCGCACAGGCAGCCAAACAGAACTCCAACAGCGCCACCTCGGACAAGGTCATCCCCGGTCGCTCCGGCCCCATCAAAAAGGAGAACATCGGGGCCCAATACCGCCACCACCCGCTCCGAGCGCGGCGCCGGCCGCCCAAGGGCATGCACCTGGAGCAGGCCGACATCACCTCGCTCTCCGCCTCGCACGACTCGGGCGTGCTGACGATAAGGCAGCTGGACACGCAGCTGGTGTCACTCAAGCGACAGGTGACTGGCGTCCTCGCTCGCTCGCTCGCTCGCCCGCCCGCCCGCGCGCGGCTGCGTACCAACAAAGGCGCTCTTGACTTCCTCTTCCCAGGTTCAGAGTATTAAACAGAGCAACAGTAGTTTGAAACTGAGTCTGAATGAAGGCGTCAACACTTTCAGACCCACTGAGGTATACTTTTATTTTTGAAAGACGGGATGTCACCATTTCCTGCTAAGTAACGTGGGTTGACCTCTTTTGCAGCCCACGCCCAAGATGAACGCTCGCTGGACTTCAGAGGAGCAGCTGCTGGCTGTGCAAGGTGTGTCAGTGCCTCTTGAGAATTGATCACGTATACACAATGAAATACTAATGAACAGACTCATGTATTCAAAGAGGGGGAAGGGCAATGTATTGAGATGACCTGTGAACAGCATGGTTAACCTTTTATTGGGCACATCGCTCGCTTTTGGCTGATTGGCTAAACAGGCAAAAAAGGCATTTATTAGGCACATGTTTTTCTAATTTGAAGTTCTAAACAGGCAAGAGTTTTCAGGGTTTTAGAAAATTTCAATTGTTAGTTCAATGTAAAGCAATGTTTGTTGCGGGCGCTTTCGGACGTTTTGCCTGTGTAGACTCTCAACCGAATGCGGCCGCTGTGCTCAGTATAGGGTTAACTTGAAATGCTTTTTGTAATAAGGGGTTCATTAATATTCATAATTCATAATTTATGCAAACTTGACAAAATAGAATTTTAAAAAATTAAAGAGTATTTCCTCATAGAGGGTAAATATGATATGACTTGACAGTGACTTATTGTATAGTTAACTTGAAGACAGTAATATAATTACAAAGTTTTTTTTGTTTTTGTTTTTTTTTAATGAATATCATTGCCATTCCAGCCTGGCAGAAAAAATGTAGTTAATGTGCACATTTTTTCATTAACACACATATTACTATATATTAAACAAATTTGATCAAATTAAATAGATTTTTTTTAAATGACTGTATCTCTTCACAGAGGATAAAGAATGTATGACTGTGTGATGACAGCCTGAACAGTATAGTTATTATAAATTACTCATCTTTTCCCGTTGAAATGAATGGAACTGACATTCATCAATTCCAGCCTCCCAGAAAAGAAAAATTCTATAAACACATAGATATGTATTCTCCTTCAATGTGCATTGTGATGCTCATTTTGGCTTTTCCCACTTTGCTGCATGAAGACGTGAATGAACACCACCAAATACAAGCAATCGTAGCCCGTGTGCTTTTGTATGCTAGCATGAAATAGAAAGCCACTTACAAAAATGACTTTACAGTTTGATATAAAGTTTGATGTAACTCTTGCAGCGATCCGCCGCTACGGCAAAGACTTCACAGCCATTGCCGAAGTGATCGGGAACAAAACGTCTGCTCAGGTGAGCCCCCCCCCCTTCCTTTTTTTTTTTTTTTCCTCTCTGCCACACACGTCACTTTTGCTAAAATGCCCACAGGTCAGCTCGTTCTTTGTGAGCTACCGCCGCAGGTTCAACCTAGACGAGGTGCTAAGGGAGTGGGCCGCCGAACAAGTGGCCACCCAGGACATGAGGAGGGGCGGCGAGGAGATGGCGGCCGCCACGGAGGGTGGTGCCCATGACGATGAGGTAAGGAAGGGACATTGGTGGCAAAGCCGAAAAGTTAAATCAAGGAAAAGGTGCTTACTAAAATTCCAGAAAGAATATACAGCCAAAACCAAGATTTTACAAAAATTAAATGCTTTAAAAGATACCTGGGGTTGAGAATGGCTTGATTCTTATAAAATATGAAAATACGTCTTTGGGATTTAATGAGTTTATTGTTAATATTAGGGAAAAAAATCAAAGTTTCACTTGAATTTACAAGTATTTTTATTTGTCTCTGCAGCATCACCGCTAAATGCTGCCTTACCATGTTTGCTTCACTGTTTAATTGCCTACTATTGTCTTCTTTATTATTTGCTCTATTGTGTGGAATATAAGTCTGCTCGGGGAAGTGAACAAAATAAGAATTTCATTCGTTTAGTGTTACATATGACAATAAAAATACTACTACTTGACCCTGTTGTGGAATTTTCAGGATTTATGCGAGATCAGTAAAATAGTCTAGAAAATAAATTGTGTTTTGGAAAGACATAATACATAATCAAGGCGGGTATCTCGTTCATAGAAGTTGGTGACTATCGCAGGAAGAGAGCAAACCGAGTTCAACAGATTTATCGGTCAAGGCGGTCCCGGTCTAGCTTCGCAAAGATTCCTCGTCTGCTACTTGTGATTTGGAGTACAGATATTTATTGTCGTTTTCCTCGGCCTGCTTGTCAAGGTCAAGACGGAGGAGTCGCCTCCAGACGCAGCCGGGAGCCCTTCGCCCCACTCCTCCAGCCAGACGGCCTCATCCCTGTCGCAGCCTCCGCCCTTGCTGCGCCCGGCGCCGCCCTCGGCGCCGCCGAGCCTCCTGCGCCAACCCCCTCCGCTGCAGACCCGCCCGCTGCAGAACCGGGCCCCGCACAACCACCACCCGCCGCCGCCCCTCATCCGGCCCGCCGTGGGCTCCTCCGGAAGCTCCGCCTCCAGGGCCTCTCCTCCCAGCTCGTCTCCCTCGGCCGCCCTGCAGATGCCGCCCTCGCTGGTGGGGATCAAGGTGGAGCAGGTCAACTCGCACTAAAAGAAGAAACGCACCCAAAGGGTTGCGAAATGGTCCAACATTTCCAGGGGAATTTGCTTAGGAAGATGAGTAGGGAATAATCCAAATTGGACACCTTCCATGGGAATAAATGAGAAGATCCAATTCACATTGACTTTTTAAGATTTACCCTCTGAGTGAATATTTTACTCAAGCGTTTTGAAAAAAATATGAGAAAAGCCTATCTTAGTTATTGGAAATTCCTGGTTCACGCCCTCGCGTTCCATCGGAATGTTTCCCCACTTTGGACATTTGCAACCCTGGTTCCACATAAAAGGTTTTCACAGAGTCTTGTGGGCACTGTGGTCACAACTGTCAGCTCTTAAGTGTTTGTATTCTAGCTGCACTGTCACACCTACCTCCAGACCACTGCTATTCAACACACACACACACACACACACGTTTTCATTTTTGAAACCCCCAAGCACTACCTACCCCCTTATAGTATGAACAGCCTCTGTGTTCCAACAGGAACCCTCAAAGAGGACAAAAGCAGGTACAATGATGACCAGTTTTGAATAGCTGAGGCAAAACTTTTCAGGATGGGATGAGAGGGGAAAAAAACTATGAAAATTTTCCTCCCTCTTCTCGCAGCCATGGGATGAACTGGATGAAGTTTTTTTTTTTTTTCAAAGCTAGATTTAAGATGAGATCTTTGCTAGGTATTAGTTTAGTTTGTTGTTATTGTTATTAATAACTAAGCACTAAGGAGCCTTTATGTGTGACTTAAGTTGTGAGCCGCTTTACCTCGTCTCCAACAACTTACTCAGCCAAAGTCAAATCTCGCTTTAAAAGCACAAATGAAGAAAAAGTTTAAGAAAAGACTTTGACTTTCTTGTGACAGCTGCATAGATTTCTTGATACAGGTAAAGCTTAGGAACCTGGTCCAAATTGTTGCAGTATATCGTGTCACATTTGGCTTTGAAGCTGGCTTGCTTATGGATTCCTTTCTGAAATGTTACTTTTTATTTTCATGCTTAAAAAATTGCTTGTGCATCCTGTACATCTGAAATTGTTCTGTTTCTATTTGGTTTTTGTTTTTTTTAGAATAAAGAAATTACCACACTGTTAGTTGCAGATGGTGTTTTGGTTTGTTTACATGCAACGTAAGAACAGTATAAAAATAAAATATTCGAAGGAATTTGACACGAATACACGTGAAATAGGTCTAACGTGATTGCAGATAATGACGAGCTTTAATCGCGTAACTGAAAAAGTGTGCGACGACTTTGGGCCGACGTCATTACTATGCGTTCACGTTGCTGATTATGCTTTTATCCCTTTGGAGTGGGTTCAATTTAATATAAGTGTTTGGCGAATATCGTCTGGAATCTCTACGAATTACGTGAAAGCCCAAGGTTCCAGGTGTTGGTAAAAGCCTTTTCAGTAGTTAATATCTAGATGTAAAGAGTGATGATTCATTAATTTATCTTAATATGTGACAGTCAAATTTGGAGATGTAAAAACTGCTTCAAATATCAAAATATGTTCAATAGATCTGGTGCTTGATCTCAGTCGTAATCTCAAAACTTTTATTGGAAGAAAAACATAAATAATAAGATTAAGCTAAAATAAATTGTGTTAGGTTTCTCATATATGAATTAAGTTTAGGTTTCTCCAATATGAATTAAGAATCTGCCCCATCCAATATGGCCGGTGCACTGACATCGCAATGTCTCAACCAACTCGTTGAGCTCAATTGGGTGTTTCACTTATTTTTGTTGTATATTTGTCTGTATAGTTATAAAATAAATACTTATTTTGTATTCTGTATCTAAATAAATCAAACATGAAAAATAAATAAACCATGTAAATGTCGAGCCCTGATGACGTAATTCTGCTTCCGCTAGCTTTTAGCCCACCCCGGCGGTGTCGTGTCGAAGTTTCCACGATTCTTCTGGGGTTCACAGTCAAAATGGAGGAAAACACGGCATCATCCAACTCTTATAGACTCAGGTGCTCCATTCCGGGCCACGAAATGGACGTCCGGGGTCTCGCTGCTGCTATTTTCCCGGAAGGAGCGTTCGTTTCTGTGTCCAGAGACCGGACCGGAAGGATCTGGGTCCCAAACTCAAGGTAGCTAGCTTTAGCCTGCTAGCCTACAAATCAGCCTATAAAGTGCCTATCCTGCCAAAAATGTTTATTAAGCGTTCACGAAGCAAAACCAAATAAAGTGCTTGTCATCGCACTCTTTTAAAGTGTTGTAAATTTTGCCAGAATGCTTTTTGTCCAAGTGCCACTCGAATTAGCTTTGTCATTCATTCAGTTGAAGCACTTGTTATTGTTTTGCGTGTACAATTTACTTTGTGCATCTTTGTATTATTTTGCATAAATGTCCCTCAACAAAAAGCACGTTTATCTGTCGTCCTAAAGTCGCAATACATTTTTGTTGACGTTAAGATCAATAAAGAAAAATAATAAAAGCTTGAAAATAAAGTACGTTTTCCTTTCACGTTATAAGACTTAATTCAAAACTACACCCAAAATCAACACCTTTCAGTTAGATTTCACCAATCAAATGAACTGAAATGCTAAGATATCACGAAACATTTTGGCTAACATTTTGCTAAAAATGTTTTGCAACTACTTGATGTTCAATATTTATTTCCAGTCACTAATGTGTTCACCGTGCTCCTTTCAAATGTTTTCAGCTCTAATTTGGGACTTTTTTTTTCCATCTTCTAAAACATTTTTTGTTTCCTGATTTCGGCAGCCCCGACAATGGTTTCACGGAGATGCAATGTATGTCGGGCCACTCCAATTTTGTATCATGCGTTTGCATCATTGCACCCAGCGAAATGTACCCACGTGGACTCATTGCCACCGGGGGCAACGATAACAACATTTGTGTATTCACACTGGACCAACCGCAGCCTTTATACACTCTTATAGGTCACAAAAACACAGGTGAGCACGACTGTAATGAATACGTTATTATTTGTCGTATCTATTTTCACCTTAAGTATATTATATTTCCACAGTTTGTACTCTGTCCTCTGGAAAGTTCGGGACACTTTTGAGCGGCTCGTGGGACACCACCGCCAAAGTGTGGCTGAGTGAAAAGTGCATGATGACGCTGCAGGGCCATTCGGCAGCGGTGTGGGCGGTGGCTATGTTGCCCGAGCAAGGACTCATGCTTTCTGGATCAGCTGACAGAACCATAAAGCTTTGGAAAGCAGGACAATGCGAGACGACGTTTACAGGTGGCCCAACTCGTTCGTGCTTTGTGTCTGGCATCGCGTATTATTTTTGATGATGATTTTTGAGCAAGACGTTAGGGAAAAATACGTAACACTGCAGGTTGCTTTTTGGAAGTATTGTCTTTGCCAGTTGTAATCAAAATAATGGACTTTTTGTTCTGTTTTAGGTCATGAGGATTGCGTGCGAGGACTTGTGGTGATCAGTAGCACTGAGTTCTTCTCTTGCAGCAATGACACCAGCATCAGGAGGTGGCTGGTGACAGGAGAATGTGCACAGGTGTACTACGGACACACTAACTACATCTACAGCATCGCCGTCTTCCCAAATAGTCAAGGTTTGTCAGCCTCGATAAAAAAATAAAAAGGGATAGTCACTTTAGTCGCTTGTTACTTCATATTGAGAGAAAATGACATCACAGTTGCTAAGGGCTCAGGAAATAACCAATCACAGCTGACCTTTTTCGAAGTTTGGTAGGGTGTCATTTGCAAGCTGCGCTGTGATTGGCTGCTACCTAAGCCCTGGGAAACAATTGAAATAGTTGTCTAAAGTTCTTCTTTTGAATCATAGAAGAAATGTATTCTCAAAAAGAAATACATTATCAGCAAATATTTTTTTCACAAAAAATAATCAATGTTAAGTGTCAGACCTGTTCTCAAAAATAAATTATAAATAAATATTTGTCCACAGAAAAATATTAAGCATAAGGCATCCTCTTTTGGGGTTATAGTAGAGATTTGTTCACAAAAATGAATCATTAACTTAATTTTTGATGAATATTTGTTCACATAAAATAATTAACATAAAGTGTCAGACTTCTTCTCAAAAAGAAATAATTATAAATAAATATTTGTTGACTGAAAAATATTCAAAAAACGGCATCCTGTTTTCGGATTACTGTTCACAAAAATAAATCATTAGCTTAATTTGTAATAAATATTTATGCCCAAAAATAATCAGTATAAACTGTCAGACCTGTACCCAAAAAGAAATAATTATAAATAAATATTTGTCCACAGAAAAATGGTCGACTTAAAGTGTCCTGTTTTGGGATGATAGTAGAGATTTTGTGTTCAAAGAAATAAATCATTAACTTGACAGGTAACGAGAGATGGATTTTTGCATGTTTGTATAATGTTTGTTTTATATAAAATCTCAATAAAGGCCTGTTCACGATAATCTGACATTTTATTTCCCACCCTTGTTGAATTTTTGTGCTTGTTTTTAGATTTTGTTAGCACTGGAGAGGACCGAACTGTGCGAATATGGAGGAGCGGGGAATGTACGCAGACGATCCGCCTGCCTGCTCAGTCCGTGTGGTGCTGCTGTATCCTACCAAATGGCGACATTGCTGTCGGAGCGAGGTAATGCGTTTCAAGTTTTCATTTACTTTAAATTTCAGCCTTATAGGCCACTACTTTTTACCCACGCTTTGAATCCTGCGCCTTATAATCTTTTGTAGCTTATCTGCAGTTTTTTTACACTTCAACAGGTGGCAGTCTCCACTAGTAAACACATCGGGCATATTACTGTTGTGTTGGTGCAGTATTCCAAAAGGCTGTGTCTATATATATATATATATATATATATATATATATATATATATACAGTAAAATACAAATTTAAACTGCCGTGTACCATCTATCCACGTAAACATCTGCTGTCACAGCCTGCGGTTTATACCGTTGTGACCAATACATGACAAAAATGAAATTTCTCTTTTTAATTTTTGTTGGTGTGTATCATAATCCGGGGCGTTTTATAGTCCAATTTAAAAAAAAAAAATAATTCATTTCGTCTTGTGGGCTGACTGTTTTGTCCCACCTCAGTGACGGAATCATCCGCGTTTTTACGGAGGCCGAGGACCGCGTGGCAAGCGCTGAGGATCTTCAGGCCTTCGAGGATGAGCTCTCAAATGCCACCATCGACCCCAAAACGGGAGACCTCGGAGATATCAAATTGGAGGAGCTTCCTGGACGGGAACACCTCAACGAGCCTGGTATTTTGTTTTAATCGAAACAGCAGGAGAGTTCTAGCGGGGTGGTTTTTCTTTTTAAATACTCATTTTCATCCCAGGGAATCGCGATGGACAGACCCGGCTGATTAAAGATGGCCAGAAGGTGGAGGCGTACCAGTGGAGCGTCAGTGACAGCCGCTGGGTGAAAATTGGAGATGTGGTCGGTGGATCTAACCAGCAGAGCTCCAAGAGTGTCATGTATGAAGGAAAGGTGAGGCCACAAAAAAGGAACGGAGGCATTATGAAAAGGAAAAGACTGCTTGACCTGTCGTCTTGAGCCCTTGATGAATGCTTGAAGAAGCCCAAAAATTCATTCGAAAACGAATGGAAATAAAGTTAATTTGCGGTATTTTTGTGTTTTATAGGGCTGAAGGACTTTGAAAAATAAAAAAAATGAGGCCCTTTTTTCCTCACCATTTTCTGATTGCAATTTAATAGACCAGTGATTAAATAAGTTAAATTTGAAAATATATTTTGAAAGTTGCATCCATGCTAAATCTTAAATTTCTTAATTGTACATAAAGTAATTTAATTAGCACGTTAACTCTAGACAAAATAAAATATTTTACTGCTTAAAATGAACATAGAAGTGGACTTTCCCTTTAAAACTTTGTGTTTCCCCCGCAGGAGTACGATTACGTCTTCACAATTGATGTGAACGAGGGCGGTCCGTCCATGAAGCTGCCTTACAACGTGTCCGAGGACCCCTGGCTGACGGCACACAACTTTTTGCAGAAAAACGACCTCAGTCCCATGTTCCTCGACCAGGTTGCTAATTTCATCATCGAAAATACCAAAGGACACGTGGTGGGACCAACACAGCCCGCTGGCGGGGACCCTTTCACAGGTGAGGAAGAAAAAGACATTTTGCTACGTTAAATGCGTCAGAAAGGTTCCAGGATTTATTTATTTTTTTTAAATCGGGCTGACAGGAGGAGCTCGTTACATTCCGGGGTCCACGGACGGAAGGCCGAATTTTGGAGGCGATCCTTTCACAGGTACAGTATTTAGCTTCAAAACAGAGACGTTGAGTTCCCTATATACACGGCCTTAAAACCGGTCCTAGGTTCTGGTCGTTACATCCCGGGTTCTGGGCCTGGAGTGGTTGCACCTGAAGGCGTGGCAGATCCCTTCACAGGTGAGACACTTTCTCAACCATCCCGATGCAGATAGAAAGTAGATCGGCCTTTTGGATTTATTTCCTCCGACAGGTGGAGGTGCTTATTCTTCAGCAGCACTCAGACAGAAAAGCACCAATATTTACTTCCCTAAGACCGATGGCGTGACCTTTGAGCAAGCCAATATTGCACAAATTGTTGGTGAGCGTATTTGGTTGCTTACAAAAATCGTTGCCTCGTGCCATCTTTGCAGCAAATCTGGATTTAAAAAAAACAAAACAATTATTAACCAGGCAAGCTGAGGGAGCTGAATGTGGGGGCCCCTCGGGAGCACAAGCTCTCTGAAGACTTCCTGGAAAATCTGGAGAGGCTGGTGGCGTCCGTCTGTGGCCCAGACGAGTCCCCGCCAACAATTCAACAGATCAACACCCTCTGGAAGGCCTCGCACTGGCCTGAAGGTATATGTCGTCTCCTACATTACCCACCCACCCAAAAAAATAAAAAATAAAAAAAATAAAATATGTGTGTGGTGTCCAACCAATGGCTTGCGGGCCATTTTGTGGCCCTCTGTTCATCTTTTTTTGTGCACGATTCACGTGCCGTAGTATTAAATGAGGATTTCTTCTCCATCTCTTTAGATATTGTGTTTCCAGTCCTGGACATTCTCAGGCTGGCCGTGCGCCACCCGAAGGTCAACGAGACCCTGTGCGGCGAGGCGGAGGGCGTCCAACTCTGCAACCACCTCCTGAGCCTGATGAGGCCCGAGGGCCGGGCGGCCAATCAGATGCTGGCGCTGCGGATCTTGTGCAACTGCTTCAGCGGCAAGCCCGGCCAAGCGCTGCTCATGTCCCAGCGCGAAACCGTCCTGTCGCGGGCCGCGGACCTGGCCGCCGTGTGCAATAAGAACATCCACATTGCCCTGGCCACCCTAGTGCTGAACTACGCCGGTTGCCTGTACCACCAACCGGACCTGGAGGCCAAAGCCCAGTGCCTGTCCGTGGCCAGTCGAGCCCTGGAGACCGTGCAGGACAAGGAGGCTGTCTTTCGGCTGCTGGTGGCACTGGGAACCACGGTGGCCTCCGACCGAACGGCGCAGGACCTGGCCCGCTCCCTGGGGGTCAACGCGCAAATTTCCCGCTACTCGTCCGTTTCCGATCCCTCCAAGCTCGGCGAGTGCTGTCAACTGCTTTTAAAAGAACTGCAATGACAATTTTATGGAAAATCACTTTCTGACAACGATGAGCTGTTTTGATGATCGCCGCTTGGTGAAAACTTTGACTTGTATGTTCTGCAATAAATAAAAGGACTCACTTAAGGGCAATCTTCAATTGCAAACGGCCTTCACCTGTGTTTGAACGCAAAAATCGCCGGATTAATCGCGTGAAAAGGGGAGGAAATCTCAGGACGTAGTTGCTCCTCCTGGTTGTCGTTAACTCATTCTGTCCTAAAGACATTTTTATGCATCTTTCTAGTCAAGATAGTGAATCCCGTTTATTTCTTTGTCTAGTGTCAGCGTAAATGAGTTAGAACAAAAATTTGTTTACATTCAGAAATATGAAAAATAAATATCATCATTGTACTTTCTAATAAAATATATACATAAGTCGCACCACGTAGGAGACGAGACATGCTATACGAATACCCGAAGGAGATGGTTTACGTGAAGGTGGTATAATCGGTGTGTCATAAAAACACAGTTGTGGGCCAGCGTCAAAATTGTTGCATTCCCTTACCACTAATGGCACGAAATTTAACACATTCTTGGTTTAGAGTCAATACTTATTGTGCAACCAAAAATTGATTTACTTTTGCAGCGTACGTGGTACTGCAATGATACTCCACTCCGCTAAGAGCGTTTGTCAAACAAAAACAAAACGGAAGAACGTCATACTAGTGTCCGTTGCAAACCGTAGAAGAAGAAAACTACATCCGGGTAGTTTCTTTTTGTAAAGTTTGGCGGTTTACGCCCTGCGAGCAGTTGTTCATTTTCGACGAAAATGTAGGGAAGTTCTTTTAAATCGACAACCGTCGAATTCTGTTTTTGTTTTTTTTTGTGCTAGCCGTCGTCAAAGCAAATAAGTTTGTCGTCTCGGTATTGATGTGGATTTTTTTTCCGAAGCAACAATGGCGAGCCAAACGCAAAAACACAAAGGGAAATATCTGTGGTTTTGTCTTCTTGAACTGGGTTTCGAGCCTACATTTTCTGCAGTCACTAAAACCGCCTCAAAACACACCAACTTGGGACCGTAAGTTTTGCATTTTTCACACGGTGGAGATTTTCTGTTAACCTTTGCGGTAAATTTCCATTGGGCGTTGAATGTGTGAAGCTCGCCACTTGGTGGCATCTTGCTTCTAAAGTGAGTTGAGGAGCTTCATTTGTCCAATTGGAGTTTGACATAAATTTCTGTCAGCCACGTGTTTTTATGTTAGCGCATAGACAACATTTCCTGAAATTAAACGAAACTATTTCAATTGTTTCCTAACTAGGAATATGTTCGACAAACCCAACAAGGATGCCTTCCAGATAGTTATCCAATTCCTGTTGGAAAAACTTAATCCCATGCGTTTTCAGCAGACGTACAAGTAAGGAGACATTATTTGGATCTGTGTGTCCTACTGGATTTCTTTTCATGAACTGTCTTTCCTACTTTTTTTTTAGATTTTGCCTGCCTTCCCTTACCTCTAAACAAGATGCAGAGTTTCGCAAATTGACGTGCGCTTGGCTGCGAGATATAATGGTGAGGATTTGAAAGTATTGGACGAGCTGTGGTCACTCTGTCCTGATTGTTTTTTTTTTTTTTTTAAGGTTGAAACGGGATACCCAGGCTCCAAAGTCCTGGCGTCGTTGTTACTCTCGCCCGGAGGCCCCAAATTCGTCAGCTTGATGGTCCATTTAGCTTTGCACGTCATGCAGCAGGAAATGAAAACGTTCACCACAGGTAGGCTCTGAATAACGACACTTGAGAAATTCTTGCGATTCACCTTCAAACGTTTGGTTCAGACGAAAGCTGGGTTCCGGAAGCCGTGTGGAAGCCGGCGTCTTCGTACAACATGGCGGTGAAGAGACTCCACGTGGCCAAAAAAAAGTTATTGAAAGAAATGACACACCAGCATCGCTTTATTCTGGAGGCGCAGGAAAAAACACAGTGAGTTCTTGGGTGACTGAATTTGAATGTTTAATTTAATAATTGTTTAATTGTATGTTTTGAAATTGCAGTTTTTTTTATCACTTTCTGTTGGTCAAGGCAAGATTGTATGACAAATTTCATGAAAACAAGCATGTCATGGTTTAGATTTTCCGCGATGAGATTTTTGCAAATCTTGTATAATAAAATAGTGCCCAATAAATCATTTATAAACCTTTTTGTAATTTTATGAATACAAATTAATTTGTCAATAAAACTTAAATGTAATTATTTAATTAAGAATAACATTAGAAATAAAAAAAATAACTAAATTTTCCAGCTTTCAATTTTCATTTACTCAAGCACAGACAATGCAAGCTAGCATGCAAGTGTGGACCAGGTCTCTACTTTGTAACTAATAAAGGAAAAGTACGAAATCTGGCTTCCTCCACACCGGAATGAAACAAAGTAATGTGAACATCTCCTCTTATAAGGTGGGTGTGTATTTAGTCTTGCAAAGGCGGTGTATAGGCAGAATGAGGGTGTGTTACCGTCACCATCCCTCTTACAAACCAATTGTATTTGCAGGCAGGTGCTGAGATCGCACAACGAGCAAGTCATTATTAAAAATGCATCACTGAAGGAAAATAAGAACAAGTATTATCATTTTAAACTCTTTTAGTGCCAAGCGTTATCAGAAAAGAGAAAATCGAGAGGACCAGTATATTTAGCATTATCACTCATCTTTCAAGGCCAGCAGAATATTTTCTGCTATGTCTGTGTAAATATGGGTTGTATCATGTGAAAGATTGACTTCCATTCTTTACTTTGAATTGCATGTAGATAATAGCTGTGTTATAAGTGTGGAAACACTGCCATCCAATGGTCACAGTTATCACTACAGTGCTCAATTGGCTTATATTAGGTAAGCATTAGTCAAGGGTGTCAGCTACCCTCCATAAAAAAGTTATTTGATCAGGATTTTTCTTATTTATTCAAAGTTGTATTTCCTTTATACGGGCCTTCTAAAACTCCCGTCAAGAGGTCAGAATGTTTTTGTTTTGTCTTTCAGGGGTGTGTTAAATTCTCTGCGAGACCTGACAGCTGAGCATAAGAAGTATGATGAGCTACTCCGGTAGGTTTTTTTTTTTTCCTTCTTTCCTCATTTCTGGCTATTGTTACATGATAATGCAGCAGTCAATTAGTCAGTTTTATTTTTATTCCTATGCAGAAATTGCGACGCTGAGTCCGTCCAAGAGGAATCCGCTGATAAACCGGAAACGGTAATGTTTAAAATGCGAGTCGTGTGAGTTTGTTTGCGTTTCTCACTAATTCTTGGGTTTAGGTTCGATCACTTTGGGCCAACGTGGATGGAATGCTGTCTGCCGCCGAGCGGGACCGACATGTGTTAGAAAGCGTCCTGGAAGGAGAAGTGGACCAATACGCTCTGGACGGCGCCGGCCGCTCCTTGCAAATCCCCAATAGCCTTCTGGAGAGGATGGCGGAATCTTCGCAGCAGGTGAGTGCGCCGCCGCCCCGACCGGACGCGTCTTTTTGAGTGACGCCCTCGCGTTTTCCCAGTTGACCTCGGGGCCGGTGTACGAAGACGGTCAGCTGAAGCTCCTGTGCCCCTTGGAGCTGATGACGCACTCCCTGCGCCTCCTGAAGGAGGAGCCGCACGGGGGCCTGCCGCAGCTCAGCCTGTCGCAGTTGCAGCAAAAACAGCAGCAGGTGGCCCACCAGCTGCAGGAACTTGAGCTCCTAAGGTACGCGATCAAAAGGGCCCGGGCAAATATACGAAACAATCTTAATCACCATGAAATCGATTCGATTTTAAAATAACATTTGATAAAAATGATTATCCATTGATTTGAAAGCTTAGGATTTAACGACCTAAACATAGCTTTAATTACAACTTAAAACAACCAGAAAATAACGGTAAAGTCAAAATAATATATGAAAATAAGAGGAACGTTAAACAAACAAAAATAAATCTACGGTCTGCGTGCCGCGGCCGTGCCGTGGTTCTGTGTTTCTATGGCGATGTATACATTAAGCTAGTATGGGAAAGGAGGTGTCATATTTGAACTTAATTTAGGGGATACTTTATGTATTCAGCCATTTTAGCAGTGAAAAGATATGTTTCTTCAAAAAATTTGAATACACAATGAATACTTTTAAAAACACATTTGCCAATTGCTGTCGACTGAACATGACATCACTTAAGGCCCAGGTAACCACCAATCACGGCTTAGCTTGTGGAAGTCACTTAACCCAAACCCAGAAAGTGAGACCAGCCTTCAGAACACATGATGTCATCTAAAGTCAACATCAAGTGGCAAATGTTTTTTTTTTAGTTATGAATTGTACATGAAATAGAATTTTGTTATCACATTAATTATTGACAAAATCATTTTTTTTTACTGCAGAAAATAGCTTAAGTATAGAATTGTGTTAAGACAATCGTTATCACAGATTTTTAAAAAAAGTATACCCATGAGTAGTGTTGTATTTCCTGTGTCTGTAAATGTTACAACAGCATTTGTGTAAATATTTGTTACTTCTGTAACTTCTTGCTAATTTTCTCTAAGCCTGCTGATGCTTTTTTCATCTTGCCTTTAGCATTAGCGCACATAATGCTCTTTGAACAAAGCATGACTTGTATTTACAATTACCGTGTGTGTTTGTATGAACCAGATTAAAGATTTCAAAGGAGGAAATTCCTGAAATGATGACTGGCATCAAAGAATTGGAAGAGGAGTTGGACAGGAAGTGGGCGGGCACATCTTTAGTCCCGTTGGTCAATGACGAACCGGTGAGCCGCGTTTGGAATCTCAGCACTGGGTCAATTTTTAGAACCGAAGTCTTATTTTAAAGCTTTTTTTTTTTTTTTAAGGCACTTGGCTTTCTTTCCCCAATGGCTCGCCTGTCATTTCAAGCTACCGGCGACACCAGTAGTGTTTTCTCACAGTTTCCTGCTAAGCTCCCCGGTGAGTGGCGTTCAATGACGACTGCGACTGCAACGCGGCTTGGTTTTTCATGTCTCCTGATGCCCGTGCAGAGAAGTCTTCGGAGTGTCATCTGGCAGAGGCTGAAAGCAATACTTCCACAGACATAAAAAGGTAACTGCCATCTTTTTATTGATTTATTTTTTTCGCGGCGGGAGGCAGATACCTGGGCAGTCCTAAGCAGTGCTCTGTCCATCACTAGTCCTCCCCAGAGCATCCGTGCTCTCTGATGACTGTGGTGAGCGGAGAGAAATCACCACGGACAGATACGGAGCAGACACTTTTCGCCTCAAAACGCCGGTTTTTATTTCCTAGCATCAAATGGTGAATAAAAACGTTTTGTTTGCAAGCGATTGTTGCCCGGCAGCAGAAGAGTGCCCGCAAGGGGGCGGGGCCACGGAGTCGCCCCGAGCCGACTCCTCCCTGAACTGGCTTCTCCACACGCCTCCGCCTACGTCTCCGTCTCCTCCTCAGGAGCCGTCGCCCCAACTACAACAGGTGCTGTTTCAATGTCACATGACGCTTTTGCTTCTCGCAGGCAAGGTTATTATTGAACTAGCAAAATCACTAGAATTAACTTGAAGAAAATGTGTGCAAAATAAATAGGGAGAATATTGTTATTAAAGAACAACAAAATGGTCGATTGGTTTCAGTTCATCTTTTTCTTGCTATTTTCTTCGAAATACACTCTTTGGAAGCGTGAAATACTGCACTGCAAAGCTGTTTTAAAAAAAATTTTTTACCAAGTGGTATTGTTCAATTGGCAGGTACCCTTGTAGCAGTAAATAAATAAATAAAGTCCACGTCATCAATTGGGTTTATGACTTATCAAAAGGGGTTCAAGCGAACTGATTTATGAATGGTTGCTTTTAAAATAATTTTGCTTTTATTACACAATACTTACTGTGGTTTTATTTATTTATCTAATCATAATAAATATCCAAGCATTGTTAAAAAATATACTGAAATTATGCATTTTTAGAATAGAATCCCTTTATTTTCATTGTACACAGGTATACAACAAAATTAGGAGCACTGTACCAATTGGTGCACATTAATAATATGAAGAATAAATAGAATAAAAATAAAATATTTCAAACTAATAAGAATGAGCAAATGTGCTGTAAAATATTACTAGAACGGAACAAAACAACTCAGAATTGAATTAAAAACAGCAAAATTCTTCTGACCCTGCTCACAGATCGCCGTGAGAATGACCAGCCTCAGTCCTTCAAAAACATCAAAGAAGCCAACATTAGACATGGAATGCGAGAATCTCGCCGACCAGGTCTGATATTTATTTCTTTGTTTCGGGGTTCAAATAAGGGACAGCTAAGCCATGGTACCAAACGCATGTCAAAGTTTGCAGATGCCGTAACCGCGACCAGTCCGACGGCCGGCGAGCGGGCTGGTTTGGAACTGGAGGGAATTCTCCACATCCTACACGGCGATCCCTTCAGCACCAGAAAGCAGATTCCTCGCACACCTGAAAGTTTGAGTGAGTTGCCCGTTGCTTTTCCTTCTCTTTCAGAAAGGTACAATAAAAGTTGAGTTTGCTCAGCGCCCGCGCTTGTAACGCAGAACTCATCTCATCATTTATGTACTGAAATGAGTAGAAATGCCAACAATCTGTTCCAGCATGCCCAAAAATATATTTAACTTTTTCAGTGCCATCGATGAGAAGCCGATGAATAATAATAAATTATTTATTTATTTTGTAATGGAGGGTACCTGACACCCTTGACCCTAATATTAAACCAATTGAGCACTCTGGTGATAATTGTGTCCACTGGATGGCAGTGTCGCCATACATTTGACACAGATATTACACATTTGTAATTCTAAGTAAGCAATGGAACTCTATTTCATATGATACCACCCTTGTTTACATAGACATAGCAGACAATATTCTGTTGGACTTGAAAGATGAGTGAAAATGCTAAATACACTGGCACTCTACAAGAGGCTGATTCAAAAACATTAAAATGCAGAAAATACAAAAAAAAAAAAGACTTTTTTGATAACTGATTTGATCTATGGTGTCAGAAAAAAAGGCCCGATATATATCTTCTTGTTCTGGTGTGCTCGCATTGGCCACAAGGGGCAGTGTAGTTAATCATACAAATAATAAAACTGTCATAAAACCTCTTGCGTTTGTAGTTCAGGATGTGAGAAACTCCTGGCAGAAGGCGCTGGAGGAGGATGACGCCAAGAAGCACGACGGCAGTATTTCCAGCCACCTATCTACTCTCAGTGAGCCTTGCGGCGATGGCGCACGGCGGCCCGGAAGCTCACGCGCCAGCCCAACTGGCGAGCGCCGCCCATTTTGGAGCACCTTGGACACGACCGGCTCCTTCAGCCTCCATCAGGAAACGCTGCCCGAACTGCCCAGCTGCGACAGTCTGCTGAGCCTCGCAGACGACGAAGAAGTACCGAACGCCAGCGGATCACCCAAGCGCCTTCTTTCGCCATGTGACGTTTCGGCTCTGAGCGCCGAGCGAGCGTCGGTGCCTGCCGTTTTTTCGCTCGATATCGACGCGCTGGAAAAGACCTCGCCACTTAAGAAGCTCGAGTCCCTCCCTCCTCTCATCACCTTCTCCCCGATAGACGATAAAAACTTTTAAGCCTTACCGCTTTGTACATACTGTATGTTTTATCAACTCAAATTATCTTCTGGTTCGCAGCGGGCGGTCCCTCAGATTCCAACCTTTATGTTTAGAGAAGCATTCACATGGTTCAAATACTCATCTCTGAATAGAAGACATTCTGCTTTGTTTAAAGCTGTTTTAAGCCAGGGAGACGGAGATTCAGTGAAACGTTAGCGCCGTTTACAAGGTGCATGCTTTTTGATTTGAAAAGTTGGAAAGAAGGCATGAATTAAAAATACAGTGTTTTGTTTTATGATTAACTCAAATGTTAATAAATACTTCAAATTGTAACTTGTTTTGTCTCAGTGGTACACATTTGGAAGCACGTCGTGTCCCAAATTGCAAGGAACTTGATAAGTCAAACTGGTTTGATGTAATTTAGCACTAGGAAGTCCTTTGTTACTTCCGATTCTTTTTTAGATGCTTGCTCTATATTTGTTTTTCCGATTACTTTTAATGCCTACATCTGTACATCCTACTTTGTGTAAAAACCTGTGGTAGCAATGCGAGGTGTATGCTTTTTATTTTTAATTGAAAACATTCTGGTAAGGAATTAAAACGGGACACAAATGTAATGACACAATGCGAGTACTTTGGATTCAGATGTTCAGGGAGGGACGTTGACGTACTTTTATTGTCAAAAAAGCGCTTTTCAGTCTTGTTTCTAAACGAAAAATAGCAAAATGACTTGTGATATTTAAAAAATGTTTTGAGACAATATATGTTTTAGGTAATAAATAATTAAAAGCCCAACTTTTGTTATGTTTGTGGTACGTATTTGGCTGGCTTTTTTTTATTGTGCCAAATGAGTGTGAGTTATAAAAGTCAAGAGTCTGTACTTTGGGGTTATTAATACGCACAAAAACCATTAAAGTACTGCTTCGTAGGTGGTTTAAAAACTACTCAAATGAATGCAGTACAGTATCATGTTTTTTTTGTAAAAAGAGAAAGCAGTGCATATCCGGCATATGGCTTTACTTTGAAATCCTCAACCGGAAATGAATCGCTAAGTAGCTTGACTGCCCCTCTGTGTGTGTGTGTGTGTCTCTCCGTCTTCTCTTGTCGACTCTGGGCGGTTCCGTCCTGCCTGCCCGAGAGCTTCGGAGGAAGAAACTAAACTACCAGCGCGGACACAAACATGGCGCCGGCGTGCCCGAGGAAGAGCCGCGGTTGAAAAGTGCGGCCAACTCTAGGCGAACTTTCACTTGGGACCGAGCGTCGAGTTGAAAGCGCCCCCGTCCGAAGTGCGGAACTCGGCGAGCGGGCTAAACTGCAACTTGCTTACATGTCAACATTGTCCCACACGGCGCTGTAAACAGCCGGTAAGTAGCGACATATTCCTATCTAGCGTCCACTTGGGAGACACTTGAGCCATTTCAAGTGCGGTTCTTGAGCTTCTTTAGCAACTTCCATTGTTCGACGGAAAGTGGAGATAGCCACGTATCCACAAGTGCACGTTTTGTGTTCCTGCGAATGCTGTTTATTTCCCTACAATTATGTTGACCCAGGGGCGTTTCTTGCCCCCCCCCCCCCCCCCCGGGGGGGGGTCACAGGCAAGGGCCACAACCCCCCCGCCCCACCTCAACTAACAACAACGCGATGAGCAAAGATGTTTCATTTAATTACTATCAAGTATCAAATTGACTGCATCGACCAAAAAAAAAATTGGAAAAAGTTGCATGCATTGCACAAATAATCAAAATTGATCATTCAAGCTTGATATTTGCAAAACTAATTTGGGAGATTCCCAAATCCATCGTGTCATTGCAGTATATACACGTGTGTTGGTTCTCCATGACGTCAAACAACTAGTCATCAAAAATATCCAAGGCAATTAAGAGTGACAAAAAAACTAGAACTAGAACTCGAAAACCACGTTAGCTGGTTTACTTCACTGCAAATGAAGATCAGTTCTCTGTGAGTGGAGCCAACGAATGACTTGCAGAAAAGCACAAATTTACATAAAGCATCACAGTGTTCTCTCATTTATTGCTGGGGTTACGTTACGCGAATTAGAGATTGAATTTATTTCTTTTTTGCTTTTGATTCAATTTTTTAAAATGATTTTTGATTGTTGAAGAAAAACCTCATGTCGTTATTATTTTGTCTGTTTGTTCTTAAACGGAGGAAAATACCAAGAAAAATTGTGAGGTTAACCTGCAATAAGATTATGGGCATAAATGAAAGTCCACTAAAAGGTTTTAACTTTTTTTTCTTTTGTCCCCTTTGTAATTTGTTTCCTTTGTGAATAAATAAATACATGAAACACTTTTTTTTACTGAACTGATGTGTCTTAAAAGAAAGAAAACTCGAGCTGTTAACTTTCAATAAAATTATGGGCATAGCTGAAAATGTGATCATTTTTTTTACTTTGTTTCTTTTATTAAATAAAATAAATAGACAAAATATGTTTTTTTGACTGGTTTGACTCCAAAGGAAGAAAAAAAAAACGTAAACCTGAAATAGAATGAAAATCTGCAATAGAGTAAAGCCGCAATTACCGAATTGCAATCTAATGAGGGAACATTGTGCACTGTTTGGATTTTGGAGCTGATCAGCAAGCTAAAAAAAAAAAAAAAAAAAAATGAAGGTGAACCAAACTATTTAACCTACCTGTTTATTTATTCTTCACTGAGGATTGGGACAGGCCCTTACTACATAATTTGTGTATTAAAATGCATTGAGAAAAATTGCAATCACGCAATTAAAAATGTCTGCCAATCCGATCATTTCTTCATCTTCGTTCATTCACCATCTTGTACGCACTGTCATTGATACGGACCGATATCCACCGTCCCTCGGGAAGCCCTTTGGCTCGCAGCCCTCGGCTCATGCCTTGGTTGCCTGTCTCGTTGCGGCGTCTCTACGTTGACCTAGTTTTGCGGTGGGATGCAACAGTTGGAAATATAACACCTCCACTCCCTCCCTTCCCTGTCGGCCGGACGGCCGGCCCACCCTCGTGACGCCTGATTGCATTGTGGCCTCGCAGGTGTTTGCTCTCAGGCGCGTTGTATTTCTTCCCATTCAAAGTCATCCGAAAGCGGTCCACCGAAAATGACGTTCGCTGCGCGCCTTGGTTTTATGCACATATTGCACATGCATGAAACCGCCACGCTATTTGGATTGAGTTGTGAAGTAATGCAGAAGTAGCTTCATCATTTTGTGTGCAAATGTGGCTAAAAAGCAAAGCGCGGAGAGTCTCTGTCGCCACATTGGCGCGATTGATAATAGTCTTTCAATATAGGATTTGTTATAATAATTTTGGATATTGTATTTATAAATAGTTTTTGTTCAAATTGGCCTTTTAAAATGGCTTTGTTTTAATTTGTTTTGAGCAGGTTTGTTGGTTTTAATTTGATCAAAAAATGTGTCATTTTGGTTTAATATTTTTATTTGCATTTTTATATATTGAGTATTCGTCAAGTGCATGATTTTTTTTTTTTAAGCTCACTTTTCTCAATTCTCTAATGATTATTTGACCTTCCTTCGATATGGATGTACAGCAATGCCAAATTGAATAAAACAAAGAACAAACTGTATTTAATATCAATGTTCGATAACATTTATTTCAGACCGATACCGGTATGAGTACTCAATTCTTGCCTTTTGAATTCAGATACCTAATACCCATACCATTAGAACTTTTGGTACACTGAAAGCCCCCCTGTATACAAGTAAATATACCAACTTGTCAACCTGTTCGCAAACAACCGCACAAAATGTTATTAGCTTTAGCCTAGCTCTCAGCCCTCCGCGTTTCCCCCACTTTGTTTACAGTCTCCACCTGGTTTTTGAGCGCCTCCGGTCAGCCAGATAGACTGCGGAGCATCATGTATTCGCCATAGCTCACGGATGAGGCGAAAATCGCTGATAAAATGGTTGTAATTTTGCAGCGCGCTGAGACTGAAATGAGCAAATTCAAGAATTTTTATCGTCATATATATCGTATTAATATACCACACAATGAAATTCTTATTCCGTTCACTTCCCTGAGTAGCAGACTGCATTCCATGTTCGAGCAATAAATAAATAAGCTACAAGAATAGCAACAAAACCAAAACAGAAACAATGGTGCCAATAATATAGTGCACATATCATGTAGTGCAAAATATTATTTATGCATGTAGTAAGTAATGTTAGTGCGTGAGAGATTTGTTAAGAATCCTGATGACTTGTGGATAGAAGCTGTTTGCCAACCTGGCAGTCCTGGCCCTCAGGCTCCTGTAGCGTCTGCCTGATGGCAGCAGTTCAAACAGATCGTTTTGTGGGTGTGTCTTGTCCTTGATGAGGTTGTCCTCCGCAGAACCCTGGTGTGGTAATTTAAAAATATATTAAAGCCATGGGAAAACAAAGTCGAGTAATTTACGTGCTCGACTATTCATTTACTATTTAAATTCACTTCTTTGACAATCGCACCATGTTTTTGTGGTTCATGAAGATAATGTGTAGCCTGTGCAACAGTAGCAGTTTGAACACGCTGTAATATTATACTATGCAAACAACATTTAATGAACCTGCAGAGTTACTATTTTTTCCTATCCTTTTGTTTTTCTGTGACTTCCTGTTTGGCGTTGACGTGTTGGCTTAGGCGTGTCACTACCTGGAATAGCAGCAGCTCAAAGGGAGGAGAGTATACGTGTACTCTTGCATCAGCAAAAAAAAAAAAAAAAAAAAAAGCTTCATCTTTTCGGTGAATGCCACTTGCACCTACATGTAGTCGGGGTAAATTTTGTCGTCAGAAGCTGCGCCGTAGAACTTGATCGCCTTGAAAAGGCTCAAATGTCAGGTGGGCGAGGAGAGGAAGTAGGCGTGACCAGCAGATGAGCAACACTGAATCTGCAAGGGTTTCATTTTAGGACGGCGAGTCGCTTATTCAAATAAGTCACCTGATACAGAAGCAGCTTTTCACTCAGCTGCTCGTTCATATGAAGAATAAAATGGAGAAAATCGTCCTAACCCTTGCGTGCTTTACAGTTGTCCTCTTGACCTCCGTTTCACACCCGTGCTTCCTTTTTACGCACCTGAGCTGAGTAAATACAAAGCGGTGACGTCAGTGGAACACCTCCTGTGGGAGGTGAAACATTATCAACCCAGATAATGTTATGATGAATTGTGCTGCTCACATAATGAATAATAGTTGTGCCTTGAAACTTAAAAGAATTCATAGACCTTCATATGAATGACACCATGTGTTCCTTTGATATTTGGATGATTTTGACGGTTGATATTTTTATTTGCTGAGTATTCATTTTGAGGCAGAAAAGACGAATCAAGGCTCGTATGCGTTTTGGTAACAGCTTGATACTACTGATTGGAATGGGGAGTGCAGGTGGTGGTATGCACGGTGAGCAGAGAGCAAAGATAGGATGAGTTTTCTTGTTTGATTATTTTAGTACAGCTTTTCTCGAATGGGGATACGCGAACACATCAAGGGGGTACGTACGATTTTAACAGGGTTTTTGTCTGTAATTGCAAATATAATTGAATGCATTTAAACACCGTTACAGGAAGACAAGCTTTCTTTTTAAATGAAGAGCAAAGTAAGTGGAACATGAAGCGACGTTTTTGCCAAATTTTGTCATTCGTCTATGTTGGAGGCTTTTATTTTGCTAAGTTGTATACGGATGCGCTATTGTGATTTAATTTTCAGCAGAGGAGCCAGAAATGAAATGGACGCCGGTACACGAGGCAAGCTTGCATCTGGAATTGCTGAATAAAATATGCCTTGGGATACCACTACATTTGTAGATATATTAGGAGACAAAAACATAGTCCTGACAGATATGGAATACAGATGATGGTGAATGGCATTTTATTTTAAAGAGTTTATGCAATGACTGAGATATTTTTGTTTTTGCATAAAAATTATGTGTATAATTGCATAAAAATTATGTATATAATGTATATATAAAATTATATACATAATTTTTATGCATTTTAAAATGCCCCATCTCACTGGAGCTGTAAATATCACTTGTTAAAGTGTGACGTGGCGAGGACGCCTGTGGCCAGTGTCACGCTCAGCTGCTGCAAGTGGACAGACAAACAGACACACGAACTGCTTGGCTCTTTTGTGTGAAGGAGATGAGATCACAGTGCCCCCCCCCCCCCCCCCCCCCCCCCCCCAACAGTTCCATGTGCTTGCTGTTTGTATCCCATCTTCGTCACATCTATCACTACATTCATGAGCAAGTTAGGGCCAGTAGCGGAACGTCAACGTCTTAGATTACAGCAGTGATTGTGAATTTGACTGACTGGTCGAGTTGTGTCACATTTGGCAACAACTTTTTTTTCCCCAAAATGTAGCCTTTGCAATTTGAGATATGAAATCGGTTAATAGTTTAGCCCAGCCTACGAAGAATTTTTTTTTACATAAGCGCACACGCAAGCAACAGTGAACTCAGCTCAACTCGTGTTTTTTTTTCTTTTTTTAAATAAATCAACAACTTATTCCGAGAGTCAGTTTAGCTTAATGCGAACAAACAATGGAAAAAAAAAAACATTGACTGGCTAATGCATCTGTGTTGTTGTTTTTAGAAGACAAACATCATTGACTGGGCAGTTAATGTTTCTTTTTTTCCAAGGTAGAGTTACTATCCATTGTAACAACATATTGCATGCAGGAGACCCCCCCACCCCACCCCAAATTCGATGTTTCAAGTGTGTTGATAATGCATGGCAGTGCAGGGTGACCCTACTTCCCCTCCGCTGCATTATTGTTCCACTCGAAGGTTTTCTTCAAATCATCAAAGTGGATGGTTTTAAGAAAAAAAAAGTACACTTTCTCCTTTGTAACTCAAGGTCAAGGCACCCTGCTATTGTTGGGGCTTGGTCGCCATGGCGCCGATGCCTGACTATCATGGGGTCCTCACAAAAGAGTTATTTGTGCGATACGAAGAGGGGGTCCAAAACAAAGTCACTGTGGCATGGAAGCACTCTTATCGTGATAATATCAAAATATAGTTTTACCCTTCTCGCATGTTTTCAACACCTTTAAACGCTTTACAACACAATGATGCTACACCCATTTTTGGTCATGTTTAACAATAAACTGAATGTAACTCATTTTTCAAAAACAATTGCTGACACTATGACATGCTCAAGACTAAACTTGTCAACTTCACATGATCAAACCCCAAAAAGAGGTGAGCAATGATCCCTGAGCCCTGAGTTCTTTTTCCTCCTTAAAATGGCTAAATAAGTTACGTATCCCTTAAAACATATGCTGTAATTTCTTGTAACAAAATGATGCTAACTCAGTGCTAACATCAGTTCATATAGGCACACAAATTGAAATTAGCATCAACGTTACGGTCGCTATGAATCTTCAAACAACTGCGACTCAAATGGAGCAACAGCTCATATAAATGGAATGTCTGTTAGCATTAGCATAGATTTGATAGTTTATTGATTTATGTTTCATTCAATTCTCTTCAGTAAGATTTTTTTCCTCAAGTCTGCTAGCTTAATGCTAACGGCCACCAGACATTAGGTAGATTTGATGGTTTATGGCATTATGTTTTTGTTCAATTCTCTTCAGTAAGACTCTTTTTTCCTACTTTGCTAACTATGCTAGCCTAATGCTAAGAGGCTAAAAAACATGAGCATAGATTTGATGTTTATGGTATTATGTTTTCATTCGATTCTCTTCAGTAAGAACTTTTTCCTGAGGTCTGCTAGCTTGACGCTCACAGGTGATAATACATTTGCATATAATCAGTGGTTTTATGTTTTTGCTCAATTCTTTTTTCCTTAAGTCCGCTAGCGCTATGCTAACAGGCTAAAATACATTTGTACAGAGTTGGTGGTTTATGGATTTATGTTTTTGCTGAATTCTGTCTAGTAAGAGCTTTTTCCTGAGATTGTTGTCAGGGGGGAATAAGGAATGTCCCTTATTCCAGGCACCTTTCCAACTACCTGGACTCCCAGTCGAGCTGCAAGACTTCAAACGAGTCATTGACACGAATGGGCAGGGCGCCATCTTTGAGGCCCGAATGAATAAATATATCCGATTAGCTGCGCCTAAAGAATGAAACAGTATTTCATCCGTGCTCGGTAAAGTAAAATCAAAAAAATAATCGAGCGCGCCATGACTTCCAGGGGTATTGAAATAGTTACTTCCTCACTCCACTGACTCACCGCTGGAAAAAGTGAACTCTGTCAAAGGAGACAACATTTTGTAAATGCATTGTGTCAAGTTTAGTTTCCAGAATGTTTGACACAGATTGTGCTGCACTGTTGGATGGCACCGCTGCACACACTATATTCAGACTTGTATATCAGCAGAGGTTACTTCTGAATTTACGCCTTCGGCTGCATTTCCCAGCATTCCTCATTTCTCTGAAGATCTCCCGTGACTTTCTTGACGATCAACACACGCTTGTTTCATTGTGCAGCAGCACCTTCGGGTCATTTTTTTTTTTTGCCTCCATCGTATTTTCCGTCCAGCCTGCTTTCCCGGTACAGGGTCGCAGGATTCTTTGTGTCCATAAAAAGTCACTTTTTTGCTGCTGTGAGTGTTTGGTGTGGCAGTGCCTTTTCAAAGTTTCCATAATTTTGTGGCTATTATGGAATGGGATGTGGAAATAAGAAAAAAAAATACTATTATGGTGCAGCATTGAACCTATTTACCGTCTGCTCAGTTAAAATGGATCTTCGATGTCTATAGTCGTCAATGGTAGTGAATGAGTTAATAATTTCCACTCTTGTGTTTTGGTGGGTTATATTTAGGATACTGTGGCACACCTGCTCGTTTTTCTTATCCTCACATCCCCCCAAAAATTTCGGATGGGTTGAGGACAAACAATTTGATACTGTTCTTCGAGTTTACCCTCAATAAATAGTTAAAAAAATGCCATGCAAAGTTTCAAATGTAAAGTATTTTCAAATTGTTCTATTTTGTTGCAACTGTATATTGTAAACATTCCAGAAATAAGGTCTTGGTCATTTTTGAGCATTTTTGTATGACAAACTCACATCAATTTCAAAGAAGAGAATCCACTTTGTGGATTGTGATTACACTGATGACCAAGAATCTACAGACACATGAAGAAAAATGTCTTTTTTACATGTTCACTAAAGTTTGCTTTTGGACTGCACCTCAATCTTTTTTTATAAACGATTCATCTGTCAATTATTTTGTCGATAAATCTGAGTTATTGGGGTTCTTGGTTGACAAAGAAAACTTTGTCAATGTGGCATTGAAAGTTTTTTTTTTTTAATGTTTTTGTTTGGTTGTTGATAGATCTGTTACAAGTCAGAAAATCGGCAAAAATATTGGTGATTGTTTTCCAAAATAAATGTTTCGCAAAAGTCTTATTTTGATTCAGCACAATGATAATCAGTTTGCTTTGATACAGGACGAAGGGACTTTAAGAATATTTCCAGTTGAGAGGCTGAAATTCGGAACATTTGGATGTTCCGTAATTCCTCAAATATAGGAGGCACCTGTATATTGAACGCACCCTTAATTTTAGGGCCAAATTATTATTTTTTTCTATGTTACTGTTTATAGGATGCACCAACCGTTTGGGATCTTTGTAAATGTGAACCATTTACAGCCAATTGACATTCGCAATCAAGCTCGTCATGTTACGGTAATAATTGTCAGTTAGACTACGGCAAAAAAGTGCACATCTGTGTAAAAACTCGGCTTATGTGGCTGACGCATCAATTTTCCTCAGGTGTTGTCAAAAAAAAAAAATAGAATCTTTAACGTTTATCGTATACTGTACACCCATACTTCTGGCCTTCACTTTTGGGGGTGAAAAAAGGGTCTTGTATTTAGGGGGAATTACAGTAATTAGCTATCTAAATGCATTTTAAGTTTTCAAAAACAATCGGTTAATCTAAACTATTCATTTTGTGAGAGTAAGTTCAAAATGGCTTTTCGTTCTAACTAAATGTCATTTTCCCTCGCAGGTGCACGTCCAACCATGATCGAGGACAAAGGTCACCGCGTAACCGACTACTTTGTGGTGGCCGGCCTGACGGACAAGTCGGCGCCGCTGGAGCACGACCTTTCCGAGGCCAAGTCGAGCGGGCCCAAAGCGCCCATCACCGACCTGGCCATCATCAACAGGTCCGCGGGCGAGGCGGTGCCCGAAGGCTTCACCTGCATCGACAGCACGCACGGCGGCCAACCGGCCAACCTCAACCACGGCAGCCTCAAGAGCCCCGAACTCTTCCTCTGCTACAAACGCGGTCGAGGAAAGCCGCCGCTGATTGACGTCGGGTACGTGTTTGTTGCTCAAAACAAAAAGGAGAGTCAATAAGGCGAAAGAAGTGTAAAAAAATGATTATTGTTGTTCATAGCAATAAATAAAGGGCAAAGCATTTCTTTACGGATAAACGACGACAATGCTAGGAAATACAGTACTAAGTAAACCTAACATTTTACACAAGTAAAACTCAGTATAATTCTCACAAAAATATATGGAAAAAATATTCTTTTTTTTAGTTAGTTCTTCTATTGCCAGGCAATTCTGAGGATTCTGACTGACCATAGTTAGTATTTTTTTAAAAATTTTTCCCAGATGAATGATCAAACCAGCGCTGCCCAAAGCTTGTCTCCGCCCATTATCATTTTAAAAACAAAAAGTAGTTAGTTGACGTCAATTAATGTTGACGGCACTCTTTGGTGAGGCGCTTTCACTTCAGCGGTGCTCAAAGTGTTAAAATTTTGGAGTCAAAAGTTTGGAGACGCTTTCTATTTCAGTGTTTTTTCAGTGTTTCAAGTATAACCGTTTAAAAGTTGAACTGAATTTTAAAAACACAAGTCCAAACCATCATGAAAACCCCCAAACCGTTCCGACCCTTTTTCCACGTGGCCAGCGTTCTGTACGAGGGCAAGGAGCGCCTGATCCAGGGCTGCGAGATCATCCAGGCCACGCCGTACGGCCGCTGCGCCAACGTCAACAACAGCTCGGCCACCTCGCAGCGCATCTTCATCACCTTCCGCCGCGCCCCGCCCGTCCAGCCGCAAAACTCCCTGGCAGTCACCGACATCTGCGTCATCGTGACCAGCAAAGGAGAGACGCCGCCGCATACTTTCTGCAAGGTGGACAAGAACCTCAACTGCGGCATGGTGAGTCACATGAACTTAAAAATTTCACGTAATAGCCGTAGTTTCCAAATCATGTGTTTGAGATTTTTCGCTGGTCATAAAAACCATTCAAATTAAGTGACTGGATTTTGCAAAAAATTTAGGCTTTACACGGAAGCAAACATCTTTATATACAATGTCCAGAAGGCGTCACTATTGGTAGGTTGTCTGTCAGCAGTTAGCACTAAGTTAAGTCGTTCCATTTAATTTGAAACGAGAAAAAAAAAGTACCAGTACTGTTCCCATTACACTAATGCCTTCTAGTGGCAGGAAATGACTATCACAATCTGACTGTTTCCATTACTGTACTGTATTTAGGAGCACAGAATGTCATTTTAACATCAAATAACCATCAATTATAAAACTTGCACTGAAAAATAAAAATGGAAAAATATGTTTACCTCACTAAAATATGATTTTCTGCTAATTAATAAACATGGGAAAAATATTATTATTCGTTTAAAACATAAAATGTGTGATTAATTTGCCCTTAAAAATGTCAATTGACGTAGGTAGGCATTAAATTTGCTTTTACCAGCCAAATCAAAACGATAACGCTAATATGAGGGTTCGGAAATTTGCAGTGCTGCATTAAATATACATCATATTATACTAGTTTGCAGGTAGTTTGCAGTTACACGCTGACATGACAAACTTTGCAGTAAATGCAAAGGTACTCTATAAGTTAGACACAATTAGTTTCATTGCCTCATCTGTATTCATAGTTTACACAGCCACTGGAAACAGAAATGTTATTCAGTCAAGTAGGAGTTAGAATTATCTGATGCTTGAATTGGCCTTCAAGGGAAATGTAGTCTTCCATAAGGCAAAGGGCTTTTGTCCATATGGCTCCATTATGATTAAAAATAACTGAAGGTTCTTAAGTATTGCCGCAAGCTAGCTGAAATTATCGTCAAATTCAAACCTTTTTTTTCTTTCGTCCTCCAGTGGGGCTCGAGCGTGTTTCTGTGTTATAAGAAATCGGTATCGGCGTCCAACTCCATCACTTACAAAGCTGGTGAGTCAAAGCTGCAGACCGGTTCACAAACTTTCGTCAGCGTTTATTTACCTTTGCGTTTGCATTATTACCAAAGGCTTTGTCTTTTTCTCTTTCTCCAGGCCTCATATTTCGCTATCCGGAGGAGGACTACGAGTCTTTCCCCCTGTCGGAGTCAGTCCCTCTCTTCTGTTTGCCCATGGGCGCCAAGATCGAATGTTGGGCACCAAACACCCGCGACCCTCTGCCCGTCTTTTCCACGTTTGTGTTGACCATCGGCTCTGGCGAAAAGGTGAGAGATCTTGATAGACCTTCTGAGAAATATTTCCTTATTACTGGCCACATAATGGTAGTCAACGTAGAGCTTGTGTACGATGTCATAGTTTTTCCTCCGTGGCTTGTACTGTGTGTTACATTTGGTGTTTTTTTTTTTTGTTTTTTTTTTTGTACTCAGGTGTACGGTTCAGCCATCCAGTTCTACGAGCCGTACCCGGTGGAGCTGCTGAGTGAGAAGCAGAAGATCCACTTGGGCCTGCTCACCTCGGTCGAAAAAAAGATGATCCCCAACCGTCCCTTGAACGCTAACAAATGCATCTGCCTCCTCTCCCGTTGGCCCTTCTTTGAATCCTTCCGCAAATTCTTGATGTTCCTCTACAAGCTGTCTGTCTCAGGCCCGCACCCGCTGCCCATTGAAAAGTGAAGCTTTTAAAAAATAATCAATAAATCAACACCCTTTGCGATTGGCTTTTCATATTTTTCCCTTCTCTCCGCAGGCACATTTCACACTTCATGCACAACGTTTCCTTTCCGTCACCCCAACGGCCTCGAATCCTGGTCCAAGTGAGATATTCTTTATCCTCGCATTGATCCAACTTTCCAAGGCGTGTTTTGCTTTTGACTGATCGCTCACTATGTTTTGTTTTGAAGCTCTCTGCACATGATAACCTGATCCTCTCCCAGCCTGTTTCTACACCCTTACCCCTCAGGTAATTTGGGAGCTTTTATTGCGAATAAATAAACCTTCATGCTTTATTTAAGTACAGTAAAACATTTGCTCAAAATGAGTCATGATACCGACGCAGGAATCGCTATTCAATATTCACAACAATTCCAAGAATCGACTTGGGCTATTTCTTACTGGTCACCTTGTTTGCTCTTCCTCCCACCAGCGGTGCGGACTATGGCACACTCTTGATCAATTTGGGCTCGGAAAACTGTGCCACCTTATTGCACTTTGTCCTAATGGAGAGCAAGATTCTGCTGCACTCGCTCAGGCCGGCGGTGCTCACTGGCGTTGCAGAGGCCGTGGTGGCGGTGAGTACAGAAGCATCACCCAGCTGCCTGGAGGAAGCAATATGTATTGAGGAAAAAACGAAATCATCAACAGCCAACGAATCCAATTTATTTCCTGTTAAACTATCATAGTATGCTCGAACCACAAAAAAAAAACAAAACATAGGAATTGTTTAATCCCGAATAGAGGTGCTACAATTAATCAATTAATCGACAATAGATTAATCAGAAATTGTTTTTGCTAATCCATTAATCGTTTGGATGCCTCAAAACGTCATCTCATTTCAGCAGTAAATATCCTCCATTTTTTTGTAGTCCTCAATGAAAACAGACTCATTATCTTCATGTTGATTTGGATGCAAACGTTTGCTGTTGCTTTGGAAAACGATGACCGAACCAAGGATTATTTTTGTGTCGAGTTGAAACGAAACATTTGCTGTTATTTTAGAAAATAACGACCAAATCAATTCACTAAATCAGAATTTGTGTATTTTGTTTGTGTATTTTCTGCGTTGTTAATTTGTCTTCATCAGCTTTTTGAATAAAGGGGTGGAAACCAGAACATCTTATTTTAAAATCTGATTATATTTTAAATCTGATTAATCAAAAAGGTTGCAGATTTCTCGATTTTGGAAAAATCATTAGTTGCAGCCCTAAATGAAAAAATGGATTACTATTTTATTCAAAGATCTTTTTTTGTTTTGTTTTTTTTGCAAGAAACTAAATTTGAAGCTAGAAATATTGAAAAATAAAATGGTCACAGCAATCAATGAAAACAATTATTACAATTTAATATAAGAGAAGATTTGTGGAGGAAAAATGCTTTCAGTAGTTGTAAATGACAATTAGGAATCGTACTATTTCTGCAAAATGACCAATTCTGGCGTGACTCGATTGTGTTTATCCCCCCAGATGATCTTCCCCTTCCAATGGCAGTGTCCCTACATCCCCCTTTGCCCGCTTTCCCTCGCAGGGGTCCTCAACGCCCCATGTCCTTTTATCGTGGGCGTCGACTCCCGCTACTTCGACCTTTATGACCCGCCTCCAGACGTCGTCTGCGTAGACCTGGACACCAACACGATCTACTTGTACGTTGCTGCTTGATTTGACTCCTTTTTGCGTTTTCCAACACGCCTACACTGTACATTGTAGCTGACCCTGTTGACTTCCAGATCTGACGAAAAGAAGCACAACAACTGGAAGAACCTACCGAAGAAGCCCTGCAAGAGCCTGGTCAACTCCCTGAGCAACTTGCACCACCAGCTGGCTACAGGTAGAACCTTGTGCAGTTTTTTTGCCTCATTTTCTTCATCACCATTCGATCACTGTTTTAGCCACTCCTGGTGTGGTTATAACTAAGTACTCGTGCCATGTGTTCACCATGTGGGTGAAATTTCATCTCCCTATTGTCTTCTTTCAATGCTTTCCCTTTGATGTAAAGGACTGGACAAAGTACCGCACAAGGGTTAAATGGACAAATGGACCAAATACTCTCCAGTCAAAAATGTCTTTGACTCTCCTGTCTCAGTTTCAGTCCGTCAAACGGCGCAGACGGACTCCGCGGTGGACATGACCCCCATTGAGGCCGATTTCACCTGGCACAAGAAGAAGACCGCCCTAGAAATGGAGATCCAGGAGGCCTTTTTGCGTTTCATGGCCTCCATTCTGAAAGGCTACCGCTCCTACCTCAAGCCCATCACCCAGGCTCCGTCAGAGAAGGCCACGGCCGCCGACTCCCTGTATGATCTGCAAGGTAAACAAATGCCAGGGTGTGCCATGGTAACCGTCTGTAGATAAACACACTCTAACTGCCGCTGTAAAGGTTTAAAACAAAACAGATATCAAATATTAGATGTTGACTACAAAATGCATTTTCTGAAGAAATTGTGTTTGAATGTTGGATGAGCAAATGTGGAAACTTTTGGAATTATATTGAATGTTTTTGAAAGCTGTGGAATCTTATTGGTGCAAAATGTGGAATGGAATTGTTTTGAAAGCCATGGAATGATGTGGAATTGTGTTGAATGGAATAAAAATATAGACTGATGTGGCATGGCATTGGTGGAAAAATGTGCAGTATATTGGTAAAAATGTGGGGATCAAATGATATTGAATGATGTGGAATGGTATTAAATCATTGAAAAATACCGAATGATTGAGTGGTGAAATATTTTTAGTATGTCAGTGAAAAGTAGAATAAAATAGAAATGATATTGAAAGCTATAGAATGATGTGAAATGATATTGAAAGATTTTGTACAAATGTGGAATGTTGTTGCAAAATATTGGAGGAAAATGTGGAATACATTGAAATGATATGAAAATGTATGGAATGAAGTGGAATAGTATTAGGTGATGTAGAAAGATATAGAATGATAGGGCATGACGGTGAAAAATGTGTAGTACTGTTTTTGTGTGAAATGTGGAATGAAATTTAAATTGTATTGAAAGTTATAGAAGGATGTAAAATGAAGTGATATTTTAAAAAGAGACCTATTTAACTTGATACCGGTGGAAAAAAAGCACACTATAAAATATATTGATGAGAAATGTGGAAGGAAATAGAAAGGTTTTGAAAACTGGAATGATGTGGAATAGTAATGAACAGTTGGAAAATATAGAATGATGTGGCTGTGGCATATCGGTGAAAAATCTGGGAAATTAAATGAGCCAAATATTTAGTAAATTAAATAAGAATAATGTGACTGGGTTGTTGAGTATACCATTGCAAATGAAAGGGTTTTTTTTCCCTGAAAGTGCGGAATTGTGGCAAATCCAATTTGATGAAAATATTTGTACTTTTTTGTCCTCACATCCATGCAGAAAATCCCCAGTTTTTTCATTCCTCCCCACAGGTTTTCTGAAAAGCAGAGACCGCGCACACCAGAAGTTCTACTCACAGCTGACCAAGACCCAAATATTCATCCGCTTCATCGAGGAATGCACTTTCGTTAGCGATAAAGACACCGGCTTGGCATTTTTCGACGACTGCGTCGAGAAGGTGACTGTAAAACCTCAATGGGTGAACCCTTCTTATCTTCCTCTCTTTTTTGTATGACCCGACCTTCCACACGAAATCTTTTAACTCCGATTTGTTTCAAAAGTGTCATCACTGTAGTCTGCTGGGGTTTCTCTGATCCATTCTCTTGCCTTTACTGTATTTCTACCTCTTGCAGCTTTTTCCCTTGTATAAAATCACGGACAAAGGCACCAAGGTAATTGAATCTGCTGAATACTAACCATTTTATATGAATTAACATTTGCATTAATGTTCCTGCTTTTCGTACCCTAATTCTGAACTTCAATCACTCATATTGTGTTTTTTTTACTTTAAATCTGGAGTGACGTTTCCTAAATCCGAGCATTGTCACTTCAGGTGGAGGGGGAGTTGTCGGAGGACACTCGACTGCTGGAGCTGGATGAGTCGCAGAAGAGTGAGCACACCGTGTTCGTGATGCCTCCCGAGCCTCCGGCTGCGGATGGAGACGAGCCACACCCCAAATATACGTAAGCCAACCTCTTCAACTGCACTCAGTCGTACAGTATGCCTGGAAAACTAAAAGTGGTTTATTTTGGCTAAGTTCAACAAATATAACAACTTTCACGAAGGATTACAGAATTCTGAATAACAACTTTGGATGGAATTTGAGGATTTATCAAACAATAATTCTAAATGATTACCCAATTAATTTGATACAGTTAGTTGTCAATTATTTGATTTAATTGGACAGCTTTAATCAATATATAACCGAAATATAGGGCACACCTAAAACTAGCAAAACAGAATAATCTTTGTAAATTCTTCATATTTTCGCGTTTATATCCGTAAGGTATTTATTTGTTGCAGGTTAGGTGTGTTTCAGATTTCCCACATTATGAGCGGTCAGTCAGTGCTGCGCCAGTGTCACGTTGAATGCGCTCAAAGCAGTTTTATTTCTTCTTTTCTTTGCAACGCAGCTCAAGTTAATTTTGCCATAAGTACCGGACGTTGCACACCATCCGTGTGTGAACTTTGGTCCAGTCTGATCGCTTCTTTTACTGAAAATAATGCCTGAACAACCAACCTCAGCTAACGCAAGCTGCTGTTAGCTGCAGCAGGCACTGGCCGCTAACTGTCAACTGACTTTGCACTCTAGCTCGTCTCACGACGGTAATTATTGTCAGTAAGAATACGGCCAAGATAAAAATGTACATTTGTTTGTCAAATCTCAGCTTATGTCGCTGACGGATCAATCTTCCTTGAGTGGTATCGAAATAAAATTCTAATCTTTAAGTTACCATTCTTAATATACTTGTTTCTTACTTTTGGCCATTTTTGGGAAAAAAGTATCTTATACTTGGAGAATTACGGTAATCCTCAACTGCCTTTGGTGGATATGATGTCAAAGATCTATTTTGATTTGGCTGTCAGTGAATGGGTTGACTTGGAATATTTTTCACCGTGCTCTGCAGTTACAAAGGTTTCCCTTGGCTGAAGTTGGAGCTTTTTGACCGTCCCAGAGAGTTACGACCCGCTATCAGTAGCCGAGCAGCCGGCGCAAGTCTTTCCAGCAGCCCCGCGCTCCTGGCAAAACGGACCAAGCAGGTGTCGTCGACATTTCCGGTCCCGCTCCTCCCCCCCGCCCGTCCTGTTCAGACTTAACAGTGTACAATTGAACCCCACCAGGAAATCAAGCTGGCATACAAAATGGCCAAGCGCTTCTACAGCAACCCTCAGCTGTGGGCCCGCTGTCTGTTCAGCCACTGCTACAGCTTGTGGTTCATCTGCCTGCCGGCCGCCGTCCGCCTGGCCAAGTCCAAAGGTCGCGCCATGCAGCAGGCATACAACGTACTCTTGAAAATGAGGACCACTGAGGTGGAGGTGTTAGATGAGGTAGGTTTGTGTCTTCAAAATCATTTGCAGTGAGCCGTTACTGTATGTGGTGTCGTTTCAACCTATCCTTTCCTCTCAGGTGTGTTACAGAGTGGTTATGCAGCTCTGCGGCGTTTGGGGTCTTCCCGTGATGGCCGTGCGAGTGCTGGTTGAGATGAAGAAAGCCGGCGTTCATCCCAACGCCATCACATACGGATATTACAACAAGGTCTCGTCGTATATCTGTAGCTTGTTCCCGCACAAGCTTGAGCTAGTGCGCTTCCTCTGCAGGCAGCCTTAGAGAGCCCGTGGCCCAGCCGGAACCGCAGCGGCCTCTTCATGTGGACCAAGCTTCGCAACGTGCTGCGCGGAGTGGCCCAGTTCAAGCACGCGCTCAATCAGTCGTCATCCAGAAAGAAAGCCACAGTGTCAAGCGCAGGTGGGTCTTTGAGACATCTATGTACCAAACCACAAGTGCTTAATGCTTCGGTTGAAAAATATGTTGCGTTCTACCATTACAACATTAGTTGTAGAATGTATCAAGTAAGACCCCCACTTCACCCCAAACAACGGGTAGCTCTCGGGAGGCTGGGAAAGTAGATCTTTGGGGGCAGTCATTCTTAAAATCGACTTTAGGAAACACGTCATCAGACCGCTTGAGTCACTGCAGCGCTGACAGCTCGGGGGACGTCAACATGGAGGAACACCTCCAGCATGCGGGAGATTCTGGACACAAGCAAGGTCGCATAAGTAAAACGCCAATCATAAAGATGTCAAATGTGTGTTATGTCATCGAGTAGGAATCTCTGCTTACCATCATCTGTTTCTGACACTTACAGGTAGCCAGTCCGATCAAGGTTACGGTTCTAAGGATGAGCTGCATCAGGAGATTGCTGACCAGTCTCATTCGGCTGACCCGCCTACCGATAAGAGAAGGAAAGCCAGAATGCAGCAAAACGGTATTTGGAAAAAACAATTTTTGTTTTTTGTTAAGAGGGCATCTTCCATTACAAGGAAGTCTTCATCCAAAAAGCTTTTGATTTCCAGAAGTTGCCATACAAATATAACTTATTTACAATTTTCTTTAGATGTATAACGGTGGTGTTAAATGTACAGCCCGTGGGCCTGATCTGGCATGCAAGGAGGTTTAATCCAGCCCACAAGATTATTTCACGAACCATCAAAACAAAATCTCTAGGACCGAACCCATTAGTCTGCTTTTCGTCATACTTTGAAGCACTTGAGTGTATTAAAGGATTCACTCAATTGTGGTTCTGTGCTATCGCTTTTATTGAAAGAAAAAGCATCTGCTCAATACCAATGCCTGGTTTTGGTACTAGCTCATCCCTAATTATAGTGAAAATGTCCTTTGTTTTCATATTTGTCAATATCATCCATAAACTTTTGGGTATGATCTTAAATGTGTTTATTTCTATATTGCTGTGTATTTATACAGAAGAATATTGCCATTTTGAAAATGGTGGTTTTCCTTTATTGCACAATAATAAGTGAAGAATAAAGATAACATATATAATAATGATGATAATAATAATAACAAGACAACAAGTAATAGGTTCAAAAAATAAATGGAAAAATCTGTATTTAAGCCTGGGTCTGTCTGATGCAAACTTTTCATCCAGGAGCGGACATTGCTGGATCAGTGGACAGTGCCGTGGCAGTGGGAGAGCCTCCCAGTCCCGCTGACACGCACGCATCTGTTCCTAGTATTGTGAAACTGTCCACAGGAAGCTTTGATGCTGGCAATGAATCAGGTGAGAGTAAAGATAAAGCCTTGAGGTTGAACCAAGGGATGATAATAAAAGTTCACGATTGTCCCAAAGTGAAAGGAAAGCTTTTCCGGCGGCACAGCAAGGCGGATGACGTGTCTCTCCCTGACGACGACGCCTCAACCGTAGCCGGCCGCGCATCCGACCGGCGTAAGAAACCTTTTACCCAGCGAAGCCGAAGTTTCAGCGCCGAAACGCGGGCCGGGATGCTCTCGGAGAAAGGCGTGGACCACATGGCCGGCCAGCTCGGCGCAGACGCCCGCATTCTGGCCGCGGCGCTTTCTACCGGACAGACTGCGCACAGCCCTGGAGGCGCATCCAAATCTCTTTTTCAGGACTTGGAGGAAGAACCCGAAGACTTTCAGGGACTGTTTTTCGGGAAGGAAGCGAAAGATGTGGACAGGCTTGAGGGAGCGACGGAACAACCGATAAGTAAACAGAGCGAAGCAAATGAGGAGGAGTCTGGGGTACGCGCCGTGAATCTAGAAAGGGCGGATGTGGAAGTGGGTGCGGACCCTCTTTCTCTGCTGGTGTCAGAGAGCCAAGAGTCGAACTCTGTAAACAACCAGGAAGCCCCTCGCCCCGCGCCCCCCGTGGTGTCCCGCAATCTGGCCGAGGAAATTGAAATGTACATGAGTCTGCGAAGCCCCTTGGGCGCCAAGTCTACGAGCATGGAGCTCAAGCAGGCTCACGGAGACGAAAAAGACAGCTCGCAGTCCAAACAGTCCCTGGAGCGTCGATCCAGCCTTCCCGCGCCTGCGCCGCAAACTCCTGCGCTGGCCGACACGCCCAAACGCAGCCCCGCCGCCGTCACGCGCTCCAAAACCTTTGCCGCAAAGACCAAGCCGCCCGCCAGCAGGACCGCCGGCCCGGCTGTGCGATCGCCGTCACTGTCGCCGCTCATCAAGTCCTCCCAGGGAGGCTCACTGGGCTCCGTCATCAACTCCATTTCGGCCATCAAAATTGATAATTTGCTGTCGGGGCCCAAAATCGACGTGCTCAAGTCCGGGATGAAGCAGGCGGCCAACGTAGCCAGCAAAATGTTGGTGGCCGTCGCCACAGCTTATTCGTACTCAGACGACGAGGTGAGGGCTTCTTAATAAATGCCCTTCATCATATTTGGCTTTCGACCGGTTCCTCCTCCTTTGATCTAATGTCTTCTTTTTTCCGCAGGAAGAACAAGGTCAAAGCGGGGGAGGCTTCCCCGTCAGCCTGGATGAAAACATGTTCACCGGGCACGATTTGGAGGACAGCCCGGAGGGAAGCGCCATCCCGAGTTTGGTGGCCAACGGACTGAACCAGAGCTGCACCAGCATCGGCAGCAGCAGCGGCAGCAGCGACACGGGCCGAGGGACGCAGCACACGCGTGGGTCGCAACGTCAACTCGGGTGTCGGCGAGAGCCGTGAACCCAACGATTGCCGACGCAACATAAAAAATTAATTCTCATATCCAAATTCAACGTTTAACATCTTGCGAAATCATACAGTTTATAAACTGTAGCTTTACTGTAGCTCTACCATGACCACCATTGGCCACTTGAAACACATTAAAATGACCAGTTTACCAGTCAAACATTTGGAAACATCTTCTGATTCAGACTTTGGACAGATTTAACGTCTCTCTGTGACATAATGTCACCGACAGCGTCAGCTCTCAAGTGAAGCCACACTGTCCTTTTTCACTACAAACTGTAATATCAACAGCAGCCAGAGGTGGCGCCAATAAACAAAGCTCAAGCCAAACGAAACACAAACGAATGAACTGTTAAAGAATAAACTAATTATTTTGGGTGCGGCGCATGCTGCCCGGTACTAGTTGATCCACGGATCGGGCTGCGGACCAGCGGTTGGGGACCTCTGTTTTAAAAGGTTCATTTTCAACTCTTCATGGGTTGTGATGCAATTCAAGGGAGTGTATGTACATTTGATTGTGGGACGATTTGACGTTAAGTGTAGTTAACGTGTTGTCAAATCTCTTTCTGTCTCTCCTTTTTTTTTGTTCTCCTCAGTTGCAACTCCCGGGCGAGCGGGCAGAGCTCCCGACTCTGAGCAAGGCTCTTCGCACCACGCCTCCTCCTCCAGCATCTTCCAAAACTACGCGCTTGAGGTGAAACTTCAAACGCAGCCGCCTCACGTCTCCATCGCGTGTTCATTTGACATTTGATCATCACCTCCCTCACAGGTGCTGATGTCCAGCTGCTCACAGTGTCGCTCTTGCGAAGCGCTGGTGTACGATGAAGAGATCATGGCGGGATGGACGGCCAATGACTCCAACCTCAATACGAATTGCCCTTTCTGCGGCGCCGCCTTCCTTCCCCTGCTGCACATCGAGTTTCACGACTTGCGCACTGTGACAGGGTAGGATCGTGTGACCTGAATTCCAAATCGGAATGCTTTTCGCATTTTTAGGCGCTTATTTTTAGCTGTTCTTCCTTTTAAGGTTCTACATGAATCCCAGCGCTTCCGGAGACAGTATTCACAGTTCCAGCGGCGGTCATCCAGCGGCTCCGAGTGACATAAAAGCGCACGACCACATCGGTTTCCCTCCTGAAGAACCGAGGGAGACTCTTGCTCATAGTCCTGGAACACATAAGAGGTACGCGCGCCAACCATTCACTGCCGTTGACGGCTATGGACGACAGAAATTGATTCCCTCGAAGTCAGAGAGGGTCGTTAAAGTTTATTGGAAAAAAAAAAAAATCTAAGATAAGAACGAACTAAAAGCATCCGTGTCCCGCTGTAAAAGGTGTTAATTTATGTAATATTTACAGAGTGAATCTGAAAAAAAAAATTCTGACATCTAACAATAATACAGCCATTGACTTGAGAACTTGTTGAATTTTGTTTTGTTTTTGATATATTACGTTACTGCTTGTATTTAACCCAGAGTCTGATTATGAAATAAGTAATATTATATCGAGGAAAAGGGGTAAATAAGACTGGACTCCTTTTGAGTTTGATATGAATTGGTGACCTTTTGCTTTCTTTATTTCATTTTCAATTGTATTTATTGTTTTATATTTTCAATAATCAAATAAAAACCTGCACTGGTAGTGAATTAGGTCATCTAATCTCCGTTATTTATCAAAAAACATCCCTGTACTTTTTCCGGTTTGCAGTCTGGTTCCCGAACCGGCGCAGTCTGACCCACTGGGTCTTCTGGAGCACCAGGCTTCAGCCAAAAGATTCAGCGGCACGTCGCTGACACGCAGCAACAGTGTTGGTGGCCCGCTACAGGGTCTGGACTCCCCTCTGCGATCCGGTCATGGGGTTTCCACCACCAGCCTACCTGGCAGCCTGCACGAGGTGTCGGTCAGTATAAAAATGCAAAGCCGCTCCAAACAAGCTTCCTAGTACCTCCTCCTAAACCGCATTGTGACCGATCAACAGGATGGGATTACGACCAAAAAACCAAACCCCAAACCTGTCAGCGTTCCGTACCTAAGCCCCTTGGTGCTGCGCAAGGAACTGGAGACGCTTCTGGAGAATGAGGGAGACCAGGTAAGACGAGGCCCCACTCCTTGACTGTGCAGAGATTGGGAATGCCCTTCGTTAGTTCACAAAATACGCATTATGCAGCGTGGCATTATCTCGAAAAACTCCAGGTTGGGTGATTATAAATGTTTTAATAATCTAACAGTGTACCAAAAAGAGCTATTTATTGTATTTAAATATACAATGCATGTAATCCTTTAGTTTAACCGCGGTGCGATTACACATCTTAACGCACACTCACAAACAGCAAAAGTATTTACAAAATCACCACTACGCTTAGTTGGTTATCTTTCGAAACAGTGGCACGTGGTGGAGATATGACCTTCTTGCGGTTTCCCCAACAGGTAATTTACAGCCACAAGTTCCTCAGTCAGCACCCCATCATCTTCTGGAACCTGGTGTGGTATTTCCGACGCTTGGACCTGCCCAGTCACCTACCCGGCCTCATCCTGACCTCGGAACACTGCAACAACGGCAAGCAGGTCAGATGTTCTTCCAAAAACCGCTTGGTTCTGTTTTGACTTTTGTTCCCAGAGGTGTTCAAGTTTGTCTGTTTGTGTAGCTTTCCCTGGCGTCGCTCTCCCAGGACAGTAAGCAAGTATACATCCAGATCCTGTGGGACAACATCAACCTCCACCAAGAGGCCGGGGATCCCCTTTATCTGCTTTGGAGGACCTTATGTGGGTGAAAGTGGGAAATAAGATTCTTTCGATGCTTTTAATGCCAGACCTTAAAAAAAAAAAAAAAAAAAAATCTTCCACCCAACAAAAAGTTTTTTTCCCTTGCTTTCAAATCAGAACTCTTAAAACGTTTTTCTTGCCCATTGCCATTAAAAATGGCGCTACATTTTCCTCTCAAGTCATTTCACGGCAACAGCGTTCAAAGTGTTGATTTAAGCAAAACTTTACGACATTAGAACAAAATATTTGGCAATTGTAACGATAAACACAAAAAGAAGTGTCATTTGCCCATTCAGGGGTTCCTGCGAGTAAAAATACGTCTTTGGGACTGAATGAGTGAACATGCATTAAGTTATCAAGTTGATTTTGTATATGTTAAGACTTTTATGGCACTAAAAAGCATGAAAAAAAAATCTCTGAAAAAAATAAACTAGTTATAGTTTACATATAACAAAATAGCCAAGAGACCATTACATTAAGTCCTTTGTGTTCCAATTCATTTGCTCTTAATTTAAAAATAAAATGTTCTGTTTAGTGGAAAAGAAGGGGACCTTGGCGCCGACGGATCACCAGGAGATCCGCACGCTCCTCAACACCATCGTCCGCAACATCCAGACCAACGACGTCTACGGTCCCATCAACCTGCTGATCCGGGAGCTCAAACGCCGCCCGCAGGACATCAAGCGGCAGAGGTACCCCCTTTTCCTGCCTTTTAGTTTTTTCTGTTACCTGTCATTCCATTTTTCGATTTTTTTTTTTTCTCCCCCAGGAGTATTTACAGAGAAATATTATTCCTCTCCCTTGTGGCGTTGGGACGAGAGAACATCGACGTCGGTGAGCGAACATTTGTTCTGCCCTTTGTTTTTGTTTTTTTTGTTTTTGCCAGCATTGTTCTCAATGGACCTTGCGATTTCCTGTCCCCGCAGAGGCTTTCGACAGGGAGTACCAGCTGGCCTACGAAGAGCTGAGCGCAGAGCAGCTCAAGTCTCTGCACCAGATGGATCGGCCGCCCAGTGCCAGCGTCCAGCGGTGCCTCAAATGTTTCGGCACCCCGTTCATCTAATCCCTTCCGGCAAGTGGGTGTTCTTGGAAAGCCGGTTGGATAATTTTCTGCATCCTTGAAATCCAGCTTAATGTGTTTGTGTGCTTTTTTTCCCTCACTGGTAAGAAGAGTAAGCTCACAAGTATGTGTTTTTTTTTTTTGTTTTTTTTCAATTACATTGACATTTCTGCACAACTTTAGGACAGCTGTACGTTAGTAGTAGTTGTCAACAAGTACAGTTTTGTTTCACCAGTAGCATTTACATGTCTTACTAGAATGGCTGTAAAGGACAAATGGCATAATAATAGTACATAGGCCTTAAGCTGGAATTCAAAGATAATTCATAAATGCCCCAACGGCTTCCCGTAGTTGTCATCTAGTGAACTGGAAACGCTTCGACGGTACTTCAGTATTCGCTGAGGATGCAATACCAAGCAGTGCCTGCTAGTGGCGCTGTTTCCCTGTTCACAGATTATTCACTGGGCAGAACATGAACGATTTGTGTGTGTTTGCTAGATACTGTTCTTAGTGCACTTTCTAAAAAGAATTAAAAATAGAAAAAGCAAGAGCTTAAGTTAGGACGGAGTTCCAGATGTGACATTTGGTGAAAAAAAAAATATATCGTGGCAACAATATACAGAAACTAGATATTATAGACTACATTACAAAATACCGTCTTTCCAGTATGCAGATGTAATTACTTCCTGGAAACTAATATTTCAGACTCACGAATAAGTATTTCGAACAGAGGTTCTCACTGTTTTTTTTCATCCCATTTTACATCTGGGGCTCTGTAAGATCACTTGTCATGTGTATATATAAATACATATTTTAAAGGGGGGCATGCGTCTACCTTTCCATTTTGTTTGATTCACGTCTTAACAATTTTTCAAGCTATTGTTGGAATAGTAAAGCTTGTAAAGTGTCACCTTGTAAAAAAGGTAGACAATCACTACTTAAAATTCACAAGAGTTTTCCCAGTAAATACGCTGTGGACACATTGGGTTGGAAAAGGCTTTTTTTTTTTTTACACTTGCTACACAAAAGCTGCGTCAGTGGCGACATTGGAAACGTGTTTGTGGGGGGGCTTTTTAGTACTGCTGATTTAAAATTTAGAAAACATTCCACGCCAAGTGCCGCAACGGAGAGGAGCACGGCCGTAACCCAACACATTCCATTTTGCAAACTGATCGGTGAAGATGAGATGACGTCAACCTTGGAGTCTTAACAAAGCAAACAGCAACAAAAAGAAGAGTTTCTCTATTTATTTTTGTATTATTGACATATGGATTGCAGTCATTCTAGGAACTTTTTTAATGACTAATAACCGTTTTAATTTTTAATGAGAGATTTAAAACCTGTATTGATTTGTCAAAAGTGATCTCTCACCGTCCTGTGGTAAGGAATTGAATGTCTTCATAGAAATATGCTGCAATAAACAAGTATGTGACGGACTGAAAACAAATGTGTTATTGTATTTGTTTCGGGCTGTGGGTGCATGGTGGGCCTAGATCCAGAGGGGGGCCCCAGTGAGTCGGTTCGGCTTATTCTAGTCTCTCACCTTGGGCCTGTTTGCCAATGGTTGTAAGGTGACTGCTCATGGACGGGTTTTCATCATTTTGTTTTGCGTTTTTGCTTTGAATGTTTCTATGCTTATGTGTTTTGCAGAGTATATGAAGAGCCGGAGGGGAAAAATGTCAGGAAACAAAGGTCACAGGGTTAAAGCATCTAAAAAAAAAAAAAAAAACTATATTTATGTAATTCGGAACGTATATATAAAAACAACGACCTATAAGTGATTGAAATGAAACGTAAAAATAATAACATTTCATATTCATGCGTTTCATAGACGTTTGCACATTGGCCACCAGGGGACGCCACAGACCGTTTTTGAGCCGTTGTCTCTGGAGAAAGTTTGACCAAATCAACAGCGACAAGTGAGTCACACACCGTGAAATATTTCACATTTTCTTTCTCTTCGATGTTGTATGTGGATATATAACATTAAATAAGTCTGCACGGGGGGGGGGGGGGGGGGGGTCTTCGAACGAACAATGGCTGCATATGCATAAATTTGGCATAATGAGGGCACCGCGCTACCCTGGGTGTGTGTGCGAGATCATTAAAGATGCAGTGTGTGTGTGTAGGTGCTCATCTTTCCCTTCGCCCGTACTTAATGACGCTGCTGCTGAGTCAGCGGGCCTGCAGAGTGAAGAGGATGAAAGTTGAAGGGTGATGGAGAGAAAAAGAGGGCAGGTTGCTTGTCTCTTAAAAGCTGGGAGACAGGAGAAGAAATTACATCAATAGAAAGTCTGTTTAGCTTAGTGCTAACAACCTATGCCAAACACCATAGGCAGGCTAATGAGTAGCATCAGTGTTACTGTGTTGTTTTTCTTTAAGCAACAAATATAACAGTGAAGCAACACAAGGAGACCGCAGTAAATACTGGCTGGCATATATTCTTTATCTTCTACATAATACAAGTCGTATTACAGCACTTCACTGAGAAGTTGTGACATTAACGATAGTCAAAAAGTGCTCACTGGTTTTCTTCCAGTTTTCTGCATTTTTTAATTCCTGTACCCGGACTTTATCGCTACTGCAATTCCCAACACCATTGCATCTGCACGTTTGTGTGTGTGTTTGCGTCTGTGGTGTGTGAGTAGTGTGTGTCCGTAAACAATAGAGTTGATTAGGCGTTGCGTAGCGGTGACAGCGCTGAGCGGAGATGATTAATGATGCTCTGTTTAATGTGATTAGTGCATTAATACCTCCTGTGATGGCTGAGACCGGCTAACGCTGCGAAAGGTCAGCGCGCGCACGCAAGAACACTCGCACACGCATCAGCAGCGGATCCTCCAGCAGCTCTGCGTTTCTCGTCATCTTTTACACAAAAAATTAACATACAATTAGACCTTTTGCGAGGATCTCGCATTTATGTGTCAAATGACAGTTCAATCGTCCCTCAAAATATTGTTGTTCACTTTTTGCGGTCGCACTAACATGAGGAAAAAAATAAATTAAAAAAATATATATTTGTGCAGATCGAATGTATTTAAATATAATTTAAATGTAATTACTACTTTGTGAATTTGTATTCTAATCACAAAAGCAACAAAAATGTAATAATTTCAATAAAAGCAGAAGATAATAGTTCAAACAAGTGAAACGTTTTGAGATATTCCGTAGTCCTTTTTGTCCTGCAGTTCAGTGCACTGTTGCGTCATGTGGCCTGATGAGGTCTTTGTGTTTCTCTTTGACCCTAAAAACAATTAAATTGCGAGAGTCCATATCATTATTATGTTGTGCCCATAGTATATTAGTTGCTTCTGACAACTCATGATTGATCTCATCATTTCACCCTCCAACAAACCACAGCACTGTAGAAAAAGATGTGTTCTCACTAGTGCCCTCTTGTGGTCACGGGAGGTAGGTTTAACATGCGTTTTCATTAGCGGCTTGTCTTTGTGTGGCGCTTGGTGTCCGCGATTGTGTCGATAAAGGTGCGAGAATTACGCCCTCCTCCCCCACCGGCCTTCCATCGCGGTCGTTAGAACGACAGAAGCGCGGGGAGGGATGGTGGCCGATAAGACCGGCGGCAGGTTTCACCTTCCCAGTGTTTTATTGAGCTCACCTTGACGGAGGCCTCGGGAGGTCCCGGCTCGACCTTGCTGGGCTAACGCGGGCCAATAACTCACAGTGGCATGCAACAAGGTTCTCAGGACATTATCATTTCCACGCTGCTTCCTATTGGCCGCTTCCGAGTCGCGGAGAAAAGTTTTGGCGCTCACGAGGTCGTTTTCTACAGAAGCAGCCACACTATTTATTATTTATGTGCTATTTATCAGCTAACAGTTACCGGTGACAACAATTAAGGTATTCTTGGTTTACTTTTTAATCAATAGCGACGTAGGTGTTGGTGTTAGCTGTTAGCATGACATGCTAACTAGCCCAAAAATGCTCTGCTTCAAATCACATCATGCTATTATGTTGACGTGTGCTCCACGACCAGCAAAAGTTACATTAAGTAGCCCGCAATTGCTGAATGAAGCCGATGGACCCAACGTTAGCATGTATGCTGAACGTCCGCTTCTTTATTTACATTTCAGTGTGAAGTTTGCGTTTTTAAAACTGGCTTTTGAGATTCTGCGGGAACACCTGTCCAGCTTCATTAAAATAGCAGCGCTAGCAATCCTAAGCGAGCTGACGTTAGCCTTGGCTGCTATTTTGCTATTACGTCAATTAATGCACGCTCTACAACAAGCAAATTACATCAAGTAGCCCGCACTTGCTAAATGAAGCCAACTGCAGGAAATTTAGCATGTAAGCAAAGTGCCCGCTTCTTTTTATACACTGCTATATTGAGTTTGCCGTTTTAAAATTGGCTTTTGAGATTTTAGAAGTAACACCTTTGAAACATTGTTCATGAAGCGGCTATTTTATTATTGTTGGACCAAAGATAGTAAAATAGCAGCATTGGCAATTCTAAGCTAGCTGACGTCACCCTCGGCTGCTATTTCCGTAGCATTAATTTTTCATCGTGGATTGTTATGTTATTGGTTTGAAATTGTATGCGTTTTTACCGATTTTATTTTGAAAATCCATTTAGGTGAGAAAGTCGACGCGACCTTTACACTCAATTGTTTGCAAACAAATGAGGTGTGTTTTTTTTGGCGAATATTCCATCTTATTTTCAGTAAAACTCCCAAGATGCATCCGTTTGCCCTCTCGGTTTTCCTTCAATGGCATCCATGTTCCCCTCCTCCCTTTCTTTGCTTATCGCAGCCGACTGGGCCGATGCCGTTCACACACTCACGCACACTTAATTAATACATCGATTTATGTGATGTGCGCTGAAGTGATATCCACCCTTCTAGTTGAAAGTCTTTTTTTTTATTGCTTTATCAATGTTGGAATGAATATGATTTAACCGCTCGTTACACACGCGCGTCCGCTGGCTTATTAATTATAACGCTAATTAACCTAGCACTAATCATTTGGCCTCAGCGCGCGCACGTGTGTGTATAAATATGGTAATTTGATTGACAGATATGATGGATTATAGCAGCGTCGGATAACGACAGCGAAACTTCTCTTCAAAGCGCCGGCTCCCAGTCTGTAATTCTGTCTGGCGTTCGGATCAATAAAGTTTTCCAAGTCAAATTTTCCAGCATTCTACTTTTCCCGTGCCACATCCCGCGTTTTTGTTGAGTTTGACGGGAGTTGACTTTGTGTTTGAGAATGCTCTCTTATTTTCATTTTAGCTCTGGTGATACTTTGAAAAATGTTATTCACTGCTCAAAACGTGATATTCGGATTAATGTTATGTTTGTGGAATTTGACCACCCTTTTTTATCCTTCTCAGAAGGTGGCCATTTTGCCCCTTGCCGTCTCCTGAAAATGACATCACAGTTGCAGTAGGTACTAACCAATCATGCCTCAGCTGATGATTGATCATGTGACGTTTGCTTGCAGAACTGTGATTGGTTGTCACCTGAGCAACTGTGATGTCATTTTCAGTCGACAGCAAGTGGCAAAATGGCGGCTCCCTGATATGGTTAAAACGGGTGTATTTTGCTGCGTAACTCATTTTCCACGACTGGAGTATTAATCGGAATATCGTTTGAAGACAAGTGAGGCTCCACAAAAACTATTATTCTCAAGAATGTTTTGTGGATTCCATCCTTTAAAACTCTTAGCAAGTATTCCTGTCGACCAATCGGCAAGCTTCATTTTAATCAGGTAGCAAAAGTATTCACGCTGTACTTCATAAATACTTGTTTGAAAAATGCTAATCTAATGCTAGCATGCAACGCAAACAATGCAGTTGACATGCTAGGAAAGGCTAGCAAAGAAACAGCTAACAAAGCCGAGTCGTTTTGTTGTGAAACACGCGTTTATTTGGAACGGTTTGCCCGTGGTTACTGCCCCCTGGTGGCCCAAGATTCCACACTAAAATGAGCACAATGTAGTATTGAAAGAGAAGAATGGTGTTTCCATTTTTTTCAGTAGGGACAAACGATTGAAATGTTTTGGTCGATTTTGACTGAATGAGCAGCACAAAGTACAGATCCGCATTTAAATGTAGGCTGCGTGAGTAATGATACCTAAAAATCCCCATGGGTACCCCACTCCGCTCCAAAGTAAGTAAAGCTGCCTTTTGCGCACTGCTCGGACCCATGTGACCCCAAGTAGTGGTTGGGCATGGATGGTGACAGCAGGCTGCCACTAGGTGGCTGTCATAGTGATGGATGGCGCTGATTAGACGTTAATAATGAAATAAACATGACACAATCTCCTCTAAAGCTCCTTAGCCGTGGCTCGCTTCGGCCTCGGAGACGCTTGTCGAATTTTGGAAACGATGTGGCTAATGCTAACTGCCTGCGTGATTTGCGGGAATTTGGAGGTGGGGGCCAGCTTTACTGGAGGGGCAAGTTTGGAGGCCCATTCCACTGAAAACAATTGTCACCCACTTTCCTAAGGATTTTAGTGTTAGGAATCAGGTGATGTTTTTTTTTTTTTTTTTGGATTTTATGAATCAACATTAGTTTTACATTGCACCGTGACTGAGAAATCAGAACTCATTTAAATCTTGTCGATTTTTTCTCTGGTGAGTCTTGCAGGCGACTTTTTAATTGGTTGAAGTACAGATGCAAAAGTAACAAATGGCAACATCAAAATTGACTGGGAAGTAGCAGCGCATCCATTAGCTTTTATTCCCTTTGTTGGCACCTGTTTTTTTTGTTTTTTTTAATATGATCTACCAATATTACCTTCGCGATCGACTATTAACCGTGATCGACATATTGAGAACACTTGGACTAAGGTGTGTGTGTGTGTCTGATTGATAAAGTAAAGTGTGTGTGTGTGTGAGGGACTATGGGGGGTGTATATGTGTGTCAAAGGCGAGTGAGCGAGAATATGTGTGTGTGTGAAAGGGAGAGTTTAAAGTGGGAGAGAAAGAAAGAGAAGTGCGTGTGTGTGTGTGTGTGTGTGTGTGTGTGTGGGCACGTGCATGACTGTGTGTGTGTGGGAGTGACAGACAATACGATGTGTGTGTGTGTGAGTGAGAGCGTGTGTAAAGTGTGGGAGATAAAGAGAGAGAGTTGCGTGCACCCTTGGTTTTTGTTTGGGGACCAATTCGGGGTTTTACTCTTTGTGGGGACCTCTTGCACTATTTGGGACCATTTTAGTGTACCCCATAGATGTGTGTGTGTGTGTGACGGGTTATAAGGTGTGTGTGTATGATAGAGAGAGAGAGATTGAGTGGGTCTGTGCGTATGTGTGTCAGAAAATTGTATACGCGTCTGAAAGAGCGTAAGTTGTGCATGCATGTGTGTGTGCACATATTGTGTGTATGTGAGAGACAGAGACTAAGACACATAGTGTGTGTGTGTGTGTGTGTGTGTGTGTGTGTGTGAGAGAGAGACATTAAGTGGGGGTGTATCTGTGTGTCAGAAACTGTATGCATCTGAAAGAGCGCAAGTGTGTGTGCGTGCTTGCGTGTGTGTGTGTGTGTGAGACAGAGATGAAGTTTTGTGCATGTGTGTGTGTGCGAGCGAGAGAGACATATTGAGTGGGGGTGTATTTGTGTGTGTGTCAGAAATTGTGTATGTGTCTGAAACAACGTAAGTTGCGCATGTGTGTGTGTGTGTTTTTGTGCGTATGTGAGAGACAGAGGCTAAGATATGTGCATGTGTGCATGCGTATAAGCAACTGTGCTGTGTGACATTGAGTAGGTGTGTGTATCTGTGTGCTACAGAAAATGTGTGTGAAAGACACAAGTTTTGCATGCGTGTGTGTAAGCAATTGTGCAGTATGACATTGAGTAGCTGTGTGTGTGACAGAAACCTGTGTGTATGAGTGTATAAATTGTGTTTGCATGTTGTGTGTGTGTCTGTGTGTGAATAGAAGACCATAAGGTGTGTGTGCATGTGTACTGTTTATTTGGGAAAACTGGAAGGTGTGTGTGTGTTTAGTGTGTGGCGGCGAAAGACATGTATATGAGACTATAAAAGTGTGTGTTTTAACCTTAAAAAGTCAAAGAAGTTATGTGGCACAAACAGAAAGCAGGACAGCGCGGTAACCGACGGCAACCGTCATCAATCAGCGCGGAGACGTGGCTGCTGGCAAAGGCAACAAGAACGGCACCAGAAACACGTTTTGCGTTTGGGCGAAGGAAAGAGGCTTTAGTCGAGGCAAAGGACACATCGGGTCGGCCAAAAGTTCTCCGAGCGGTCGTTGGCGTTCTTCAAGTTTTGGCGGGCGCCATCCTCTCGTTCCGTTTGCCGACGTTCTTTCTATCAAGCGCGTTCTTTCTGGATGAGCGGCTTTTATGTGGCGTGTGATAAAGAAGGGGAGCGAGGGATGAAGGGCAGAGCGGGAAGGAGAGGTGGAGGACGGACGGATGCAAGCGAGCAACGGGAGCTTTCTGATGGCGCTCGCGTTGACGATGAAAGTTTCTTTGGCGGCCGGAAGACTCTGGAAATTAAAAAACAAAAAAAAGCCTTTTTCTTGTAACTTATTTTAAGAACAGGAAGTTAGAGACGGTGACGGGACTGAGGCTACCTTTTCAATTTGCTTCATATCCACAAAACGTGACAGCTAGACGATTCTGGGAGGTGCTCAGTTTTTTCATGCTGTGACAGGATGGATCCTTTTCAAATTGAAAGTAAATCAATTGGAACAACAAACAAATACTGTAATTGCTCGAGTTTTCTAGCTAGCCCTATGCTAGAAAATGTAGTTTTATTGTGCATTGTCATTTATTTTGCAGTTTTTCAGCAGACAACCCAGAATTAAAGCACAACCACGCACAATTGATCTTGCTAAATCAAATTTGCCTAAAGATACCGCTACAAATGGAGTTCAGAAGTTTAATAAATAACTATTTCAAGTATTTTTTTTTTCAAATCAAAAAATGTTCTGCATTGGTTAAGGAGTGCTTCCTAGAAGAAAAATAACATAAATCATGGAAAAACATACCACTGATCCAAGCAATGCATAAAATCATAAAATCTACACAAAGTTAAATTGAGGCAACTGGATTCTACTATTTTTTTTTTTCTAATAATGTTGAAAAATTACTCAAGCAATTATTCTATTACATTGACAATATTTAGGAAGGCATTTTATTAAACCAAGTTTTTAGTCGTAGTTCAAGAGTTGCTTTGTATTGAAAACAAAAATTGGACTGATGCAGCTCATATATATATATATATATATATATATATATATATATATATATATATATGTATATACGTATATATATATATATATATATATATATATATATATATGTATATATATATATATATATATATATATATGTATATATATATATATATATATATATATGTATATATATATATATATATATATATGTATATATATATATATATATATATGTATATATATATATATATATATATATATATATATATATATATGTATATATATATACATATATATATATATATATATATATATATATGTATATATATATATATGTATATATATATATATATATGTATATATATATATATGTATATATATTTGTTACCTATACATACCTTTTTCTGTGTGACTTTTTAAGGTTAAAACACACACTTTATTGTCTCATATACATGTCTGTTTTGTGTGTGTGTGTGTGTGTTTTGTTTGTGTGCGTGTGTGTTTGTGAGTGAGAGATAGATGTTTAGATTTTAAAGTCGCATTACAAAACCCCAAAATCCTGAAGGCCTTGAGTGTGGTTCAGATAGCTGTGTGTGTGTGTGTGTGTGTGTGTGTGTGTGTGTGTGTGTGTGCATGCATGCGTGCGTGTGTTTAATGGCGCAGGACCCAGCGTGACGTAGACTTGAGATCCTTTTGAACCTCATCCTCCCACGGGACCAAGAGCAATTTCTGCGACAGGTTTTCCCACTTTGCTCTCGCTCGCTGCTCTTGCCACCTCTCATCGCGATCGGATTCTTTTTTTTTCCGCGCTCGGCCGCGGCGCCGCTCCATGTTGCCCGAACCGCATGCGCTTCATCTTCCGTGCGGTAACGGCGCCTTTTTTTTTTTTTTTCCTCCCATTCAGTCGCAGCGTCTCGGTGTAATGGGATTACACGGGATTACAAAAAGCAGCCGGTCTGTAATCCACACCACTCAATCCCATTTACGGCCGAGTAATTCCTCCTCGCTGCCGCGTTTAATCTTCTTTCACTCCTAGCATCTCCTGGTGTCAATTAGTTTGCTTTCGAACCCCGCCGCCAAACATCTAACCTTCGGCGAGTCAGAGGTCAACGTGAGCCGCGCCGCGCGCCCACGTGCATTAGGACAGGATGTAAAGAGTCTGTTCTTCATTAACGACACAGAAAAAAAAGCATCAAATACAGCGGGACGTAGATTTACGAGTGCCTCGGTTATTTTAACCGTCTAACGAGACATAAAACAGAACGTAAATTCAAAACAGTATCATTGTGTGCTAGCTTAATGCTAACACAGGATGGAAAATGTTCTTGGCCTTAAACAATTTAAATACAGACATATTCTTTATCCTCTAATGATTAAGTTTACAGTCTGTGGTTATGAAGCTCTTCTTAGTTTATTAGGAATATATGGATCATACTGCCCCCGGTGGACGGTTTGCATGCAACACACTCAGTTTGATAATCCCGATCACATATATTATTTATTATTTTTTCACTGATAAAGTCTGAAACCTTTTTAGTTTTTAAGCGTAGATCTTGCTTTTTGTTTAGGATTGTTGTTTTGGTGAAAGGTAAACCTCTCTCACAGTCTCTGGTCTTTTGCAGATTTATAGTCGTGGCAAGGCAATACATATTCTGTATAACATACTTCGGGGCATGCTTGAGATTTTAACATGGGTTATGTGGATATCAGCAAATACTGTATATTTAAATTCTTTTTGATGTCTTTTTAACAAAAGAAAGAAGAAAAATCAAAGTTCAATCTCTAGTTTGCCGATTTCGGTTCCTGAAAGTATTTTTGGAATGTTAATGGTTTGTCTTTGTAGTCTGTGACGTGGTGAGGACATTAGACATAGCCATTAACTGGTCTCTACCGCCACCTACTGTCTCGTGGTGAAACACAAGTCAGCAAAGAATTTTTTGTTTGCTGACGTCTGACCGCCGCTCAAAAGAATGTTGCAAAAATCGCAGGAAAATGGTAATAATAATGGTTTTATATGGTCCAAAATTTGGACTGATTATTTTTGTACACAGAATCTCTCACGTCCAGCAGCAATCACACAGAAATGTCAGAATCATTGCATTTTGAAATTTTGCATGTTTTGATCAGCTAGAAATTTCAGCTCCCTAGTATTTTTCCCCCATTGATGCTTTTATGATATCATAAAAAAAATCATAGGAATCTCCATAATTTGTAACATAATGCCACAAGGGTTAAACGAGGCAACTATATCTATATTGATATCGCTCACTCTCTCATTATATATACAATATGTATGTTAAGTGGTTCAGAAAACAGTGCAAATATCGCGGATGTCGCACCGCGAGTCTGCAGGGGTCCACCTTACAAACTTTCTTCCAAAGCACCTGGCTCGCAAGTTAACCGAAGGGAGGTTGCCTAAAGGACAACCTCCTTTCTAGCCGACCAATCGTAGCGGCTGTCCCGCACGGCGTCTTCTCCGATTGGTCTTTCCGCCTGTCGTTCTTGCGGCGGGGGCGGAGCCACAACCGAGCGTGTGCGTCCGCTTCCAAGTAAGCGGTTTATACTGCCAGAGCGGACGCCGGAGTCGGAGGGCTCAAGTGCGCGAGATCCGAGAGTTGACGTGCGGAACGCGAGCCTCTCAACGACGAGCGGACCAACACAAAACAGAACACGAGAGTCCGGAAGAGCGTCCGGAACTTCCAGCATGTCTCTCCCCGGCTCCCCCTCGGTTATCCCGGCGAGCTCGGGCGCCCCAACTCCGGCCGCGCTTTACCGCTCGACCCCGGAGACGCTCCACTCTTCCGCGGCTCCCAGCGGAACCTCCAGCCCGGCGCACAGCAACTCTCACCCGCACTCTCTGTCCCCGCGGCTCGGCGGCTTCCTACCGGCCGGCCTGGGCAACGGCTCGGCCGCAGCCGCCGCAGCCGTCGCCCCGCTGGTGTGCGGACTGGGCGCGCTGGGCTCGGCCGCACTGAGCTCCTCCGGGCCGGGTCCGTGCGGCGAGTGCAAGCTGGTGGAGGTGCACGGCGTCAAGGTGGCCAGCTTCAGCGTGCACGGCCAGGAGCTGATCTGCCTGCCGCAGGTGTTCGACCTCTTCCTCAAGCACCTGGTGGGCGGCCTGCACACGGTCTACACCAAGCTCAAGAGGCTGGACATCACGCCGGTGGTGTGCACCGTGGAGCAGGTGCGCGTGCTGCGGGGGCTCGGCGCCATCCAGCCTGGGGTCAACCGCTGCAAGCTCATCTCCAGGAAAGACTTCGACATCCTCTACCAGGACTGCACCAGCGCCAGGTCGGTTTCCAAACTACTTCAAAGTGCTCAAGTAAAACTCCCGAAACTTACTCGCGCGGATTCTTTCAACTTCTGATGTTATGCTTTCGCCATCCTGTTAGAAATGTGAAATATTCATTTGTTCTTTACGTTGCCACAATACATGTCAGGGGTAATAATGAATCATGCGAATGCACATGCAACAACACAGCTGGAGAGCCATTGTTGCTGAACACACTCCCCCCAAGCCCTTTCAAATCATATTGACATTCCTCCGGTGACCCCCACCCTCTCCGCAAATCATGTGCTGGGAAAGGGAAAAATTAAAAGAGAGATGAACTCCCACTGGGCTTGGTCTTCTCATCCAGTGAGCGTGCATCTGTGCTAAACCCTCAACGGTGCAGGTGCATCATTTCAAGCAAAGCTTTGATGAGGGTACAAAAAAAGCAGAAAAAAAAAGAAGTCCACATTCAATTTTCTATTATTTTATTAAGTGAAAACGTCCTGTTTTGTCCTTTAACAAAGAAGAAGCTTGTGTGGGCACATGTGAATGGAACGTGAGTGACAGGGGAGGACTTGCTGATGTCCAAGTGTTATTCTGGGCTCGTCTTATCACGACAGGCTGTTATAGACGACACACACACACACGCGTGCATACGTGGAAGATGGAGTCTTATTGGTGTGCTGAAGCATCACCGTCTCACGCGGTTAAAGACTTTCTGTACTTGATGCCAATGTGATGGAAGTCAGTCGATGAATTGATGACCTCATTGATATTTTTTCAGCGCAGTCGCGGTGCATTCCAATTTTTACAATAGATCGGTTTTGTGTAACGACATAGAAATACATAATAATCATGTTCATATTTGGCAGTAGACCAGGCTTCTATTTTATCTTGTTATATACAGTAGAATAGAACGCCTTTTTTGTTTTTAAATATTTTCATGTGGTTGTTAGACGTTGTTGTTGCCCGTGCATAAGTGGACGTAACATTTTGTCTCAAACGTTGAGAAAATCTTCTTTACTGTGTTCCCTCGCTTCATCGCAGTTTGGTCATTGCTGCTTCGTTCATATCTTGAGGCGCCATTGTTAGCGTCCAAAAAAAATAGCTAAAGCTAGCTGGGCTAATCGCTATTCCCAACCACAATTAGCTTACTTTCTCAGCTAGCGTTGAGCGCTACAGTCCAGCAGGTGGGCTAATTGAATCGTCCTTTATAAATTGGTCAGTTTTAAAAGTTAATCAACGTCAAATTTTAAACATGAGCGTGATAGTAAATTGTACACATTGGTTAGCGGGGTTACAATTTTAAAACGGCTCAAACTTTCTATTAGTTGGGTTGTATCATTCTAATATTACAACCGCAAAATATTACGCTATTACATTTAGCTTTGAGACGCATGGCTACAGTATATTTAGTGACATAAATACTTATTAAATAAATAAATACTTCTTACCTCACTACCAGGGCAGATCTTCGCTAGCTAGCAAACTAGCATAACGAACATCCGTTAATTTCAGCTATGACGTTGCATCACGTAGAACAAAGAGAAGTAGTCGCTCATTTTAAACAAGTACGTTTACTGTTGTATTACATTTTGATTTTATTTTAAATGCAGTGTGCAGTAACAAAGTCATTCAAGCATTAAAAAAAAAAAACACCAATTTTTATCGCTGAAATTGCCATACCGTAACAATGTTAAACCGCAGTATTTTTCCGCTGACTTCTCAGTCAGATTACTAGCTAGCTAGCTAACTAGCGTGCTAACATTGGTTTGTTTCAGCAGTTACTTCATGAAGTGGAGAAAAGTAGACTTGCTGATTTGTAAGTCATTTTCAAAGACCTGCTTTTATCGTTCTACCACATTTAAGTTTTATGCTTCTCAAGTCACCTGCAATGTGCATTTAACCCTTTCCTTGCCAACGACTTTTTTTTGTCTTGTAAAATACTTCTGCCAGTGACTACGTTTTTTTTTTTTTTTCTTTTATGGATAGAATGATGACACTTGTGGCCAGCGCTCATCTTAATTTAAAGTTTTGGCACTAAAAGTGTTCATGCGATAAAATACATTTTATCAATGGAATTAGTGTATTGTAATACTGGCAAAGCAATATTTTTCCACCCACGTGCCATGTTATCAGCATATACTTACAAAGCAGATTACTAACTAGATAGCTAACTAGCATGCTAACGTCATTTTGTTTCTACTGTGACATTACTTCGTAAAACGTAGAAAAGTAGCTGATTTAAAGTCTTTTATATAGCTAATCTCATTGTTGTACTCCATTTTTATTTCATTTAGAAAAATATTGTCGTTTCTCTTCTCACGTTAACATATGGCGCTTATAAAAGGAAAAAGTTCTTCCGCTCAACGTTTCAAAATAATCCATTTTCGAGCACCGATCACTGTGGATGTGCACTCACTTTGAACCCCTTTCATCAGCTTTTCCATGGAGCATTAAGTTGCTTTAATGGAGCAGAGTGGGTGGTAACACACACCTCAGCCAGAAGGCACCACGACTGTCCAAATGTGCGCATACGTGCCAGCGCCTCGCCAGATCAGTTGTCGCACGGGCTCAACTTGCATGCGTGCGTGTCGTTTGCCACTAGAGGCGCCCTCGCCCAGACGCACTTCCTGTTTGCGTTGTGGAAAAGTGATGCCAATTTCTTTCTGGGAGAGAGACACTGAGGGTGGGATGCTCTCTCTCTCGCTCTCTCTTTTTTTGACTCGCTATTGTTGATGAGAGAGGAGCGAGGGATCATGAGGAGAGAGGTGGAGATCAAAGCCAGAAATCCGACCTGCCGCACCGTAGAAAATAATACGCTCACCCTTTATGTGCGCGTGTGTGTGACTTTTTCAGGAGGCCGCCAACTAAATGTTTAAAGTACAGCTACATGTTTAAAGTCAGGCACTTAAGTCTCCGTCCAAAGATGACGCTTAGAAATCACTGGTTGAAGTTCAAACGTAGTGTAATGCAGACGTTTGCGATACATTTAGAAGTGGTGTAGTAATAGGGATTTTTTTTTTTGCCGAGGATAAAGAATGTATGTATTTTTATATTGACTGTCTGCATGTGTTGCTGACAGTTTGTTTTCAAATGTCCATTTGAGGAGCTTTAACATTTCTGGATGGCGTTTGGAGTCGTTTGGGTACGAGTCAATTGGAAGGGACTCCTTGGTGAACACATATGTTTTACAGGGGAACGAGAAAAAAAAAAAGAAAAACCAAGAAGTAATGTCAAAGACAGTGTCGTGGTTTTGGTTCATTTTTCACATTGTTTTCTATGAAATTCACTGAAGCAAGGAATAGAAAGATTGTTTTAAGTTTTTCCCAAAATGAGGGTTCAAGGAACTATGCAGTTCAAAAATGTATTTAAAAAAAAAAAATCAAGATTCGGAACTCGGGTTTTCTTGCACAATGCTTGTCTATGTACAGTGAACAACAACAACAACAACAACAAAACTCTCGCATGCTCTTCCACTTTCCCGTCTTCCAACTCACAAAAAAATCCAATCAAGTTATGCCAAATACGATGACAGCCAATCAGTTTCCGCTTAAGGGAGTGACAGACCTTTGTTTTATTATGTACAACCTACTCTATTCTGATGTATAAAAACGGATCTAGTCAGCATTCTTAACTGCTCTCTAAAATAGTTTTTTTTTTTTACATCTCTAGTTCATATATTTTTAATGTTTTTGAAAGTGCTTTGTTTTATGAAGTTGTTCTTGGTTTCAGTATTATATTTTTTGTCAAGTGCAAGATGAAAGAAAGTAACTAAATATTGTGTATAAAAACAAAGTAAAAGCTATTGTAAAGCTATTGTATTTTTTTTTTTTTCTTACTAGCCAGCGAGAACCACGGTGATAAATGTCAGAATCTAATCGAGCGTGCTCAATTCAACTATAATTTGACTGTAATTTGGATCGATTAGTCATGTCTGGACGGTTGTGCGCAAGGATGACATAATAGAAAGGCGACCATCGTCATTCTGTGTTGTGTCACAGTTGTTGACTTGTACGTGAATGGACGAATGAAAGCACACTAATAACACACAGTGTGTTTTCATTTAAAAAAAAACAAAACATGGCATCGTAAGATGGTTGCCTTCTGACTTCAGCCACAAGGGGGCCTATTGCTAGTCCATTCATATAAATAAAACCGTGATGGCACTGCGAGTCTTGGCAGCGCCACTAAAAATGTCCGGAAGCTTGATGGGTAGCAAGGATTGAAGGTGATGGCGGTGGGAGAGCAGGGAGCGGGATGTTGTCGTCGCCAACAAGATTATTGGATGCCTGCGAATGCGTGCACACACGCGCACTTAGGTGCACTTAGCAGATTGCTTTGGAAATGGCATTAGGGAGTGTCACAATCGCTTTTTCTCCCGTCCGCCAGGTAATCTCTCCGTCCCCTTTTCATACGCCTCCTCTTCCTTTCATCCTTTCACACACTTCCCGTTTGTATTTGTTTTTGTCTTCATTCACTTCCTGTGTGCGCCACTTCTTATTTCCCCATCCTGCTCACTTCCTGTTCCCCCCACACACTTCCTGTTTGTTCCCGCTTTCACTCGCTTCCTATTTGTTTTCTCTTTTCACTCACTTCCTGTTTACTCTTTCCTTCCCCCCGCGTCGTAGTTTCTTCCCGTTTCTTCCTTTCACCCCCTTTTTCCGTACTTTCACTCACTTCAACTTTCGTCTTTTGACCAATTTCCTGTAACGTTCCCTCACCAATATCCTGTTTCGTCCTTTCACCCATTTCCTGTTTCGTACTTTCACCCATTTCCTGTTTCGTCCTTTTGCATACTCCATTTTTTTTTCCTGTTCATACATTTCACACACTTCCTTTTTTTCCTCCTTTCACACACATTCTGTTTGAGCCGTCCTTTCACACACTTCCCATTTCCTCTTTTCACAGACTTTCTTCTTTACTTTCACTCCAAGTTTCGTCTTTCCATCAATTTCCTGTTCCGGCCCCTAAACAACATCCTGTTTCGTCCTTTCACCCATTTCCTGTTATGTCCTTTTGCACACTCCATTTTTTTTATTGTTCATACACTTCCTGTTTAATTTCTCCTTTCACAGACTTCCTGTTTGATCCCTCCTTTCACCCACTTCTTGTTTCCTCTTTTCACTCACTTCCCGTTTCCTGCTTCCACCCACTTTCCTCCCTACTTTCACTCCAACTTTCGTCTTTTCATCAATTTCCTGTTCTGTCCCCTAACCAATATCCTGTTTTGTCCTTTCACCCATTTCCTGTTTCTTCCTATGACCTATTTCCTGTTTCGTCCTTTTCCTCACTCCATTTTATTCCTTTTCACACACTCCTGTTTCCTCCATTCACACACTTCCTGTTTGAACCCTCCTTCCACCCACTTCCTGTTTCTTTTTTCCATCCACTACTCGTTTCCTTCTTTCATCCTTTTTTCACTGACACTTTTCTCACACCCCATTTTTTTCCCTTTGTTCATCACTTTGTTCTTTTCTTCCTTTCACTGGTTCACAGATTTCACAGATAAAACGAAAATATAAACAGACATCACATGGTTTATATGACAGAGTGTCGGCATAGCTCCCAACCACAAAGTTGTAGGTTCAAATCCCGATACTGGTGATCCTTGAGCTAAACACTGATATCAAATTCGCTCCTTTAGCGTGTAAATGTCTGGGTGAATGTGGACCATATTGTGTAGTCTATTTACATTTCCAAACAACTCACTTCCCGTTTGTTCCCAAACTTCTTGAAACCATCCTTGACGGGCCCCCCGCCCCGAACACCGTTCAAAAAAAAACGTTCGGAGAAGCGACAGATCCGCCGCGCGGGTGTGTCCGAAAGACAAGTTGTTATTAATGGAAACATTGAAAAGATGTCACCCGGTTCATACGAGCAAGCGCCCGTCAGTCCAAGTGTTGCAACCAAGTAATTGCAGCCGAAATCAATTAAAAAAAATTGCGTGTGTGTGTGTCCTTGAGCAGACAGCGTGTCATTAACACAAACTTTAATTAGCATGTGGACACATGACAGAGGTGTGTGTTTGTGTGTCTGTGTTCTGACAAACTTTATTCCTCTTTTTTTTTTCTTCTTTTTTCTGACAATGGGAATTCATGTATTTATCATTAGTGTGTGTGTGGCTATCAAGAAGCCTCCAGCAGACTGCGCGTTATTGATGAAAACGTATAATAATCCATTTAAAAACATGTCATCATGATTAGAATAATAACAGTGGTTAAACTGACTGAGATGTTCACGGGCGAACAAGCTCTCATCATTTGTGTGTGTTAAATGTGACAGTCCAGCCTCCTTCATTTATTTCTCCGCTTGCTTTTGTTTTCCCACCAAGAAGGTGGGCGACAACATGAAGACAAATGCGCTGTGTGGTCTTGATGAAGACACACGTTTATTACCTGAGCGCAAAAGTGTGTGTGCGCGGTTGTGATAGCTTGTCAGAGACTCATCATGCTCACTGTAATTTTCTCCTCACAGTGAACAATGCGGCTGCGTCAATTCAGTTTGTAACTTCCTGCTTTTTTTTCCCCCCAGTGTGTTTATTCTCTTTATTCCTCCATCTTTGACTTATTGGTGTCACCCATAAATCAGCGCGACGGGCAGCAGGGCGGACAAAGATGCGTAAAAATGCCATCAGTGTCCAGACTTAATTTTTTCAATGTGTTCCTGTTTTGAACCGAGCATAAACAAGCAAACTTTTCCAGCCTTTTCATAAAACATCTCGACATCAAGTTTGGATTCATCTTGAATTAGTGACGCGCTAATTTTTCTTTGATGCTGCCCCACACAAAAAAAAAAATCATAACTGAAATCTATATCCATAAAGTGTATTTGTCATTTGAGATAAATACATTGTCAAACTCTTAGATTTAAGCTATTTCAATTGCCTTTGTCCTAAAGAATATTAAATAAATAAATAAATAAATAAAAGGTTTAATGTGGTTCTCCAATAAATCTGTTCATCTAACTTTGCGCTAATGAAGTTTTGAAAAAAAAAAAAGCTTCGACTGGTTGAAATGAATTTGTTTTAGAATCTCAATTAGCCACAAAAAGTCTTGGCGAAACCCTAAATTAAGCAGCCTAAAATGGCCGCCACAAAACAGACTAAGCGGTAAATTAAGCTAGGCTAAAAGAACCGCCACGCTTGCTAATCTGAGGCCTCATTAATCATTTATTTGCTATCTGCCTGTAACTGAAATGTAAATAGCCTGTTTAACCTCCACTTACATGTGTGTGTGTGTGTTTGCGAGAGGCACTGTGGAGTGTGTGTCTGTGTGTGTGTGTGTGGGGGGGGGGGGGGTGCGTTGGGGGCAGGTCGCTTTCAAGTTACAAAAGAAGTTAATTAAAAATGAAAAAGGAGAGCGGCGGGAGGAGGAGGAGGAGGGATGATGAGGAGGAGGACGGCTGGAGTGGACGGAAGCAGCCGGGGGTGGACGGAGGGTAAAAGGGGGGGGGGAGCGTTTTTTATTGAAAACGGGTGGACAAACAGAGCGTAATTGGCTGGGGCCGCGGGGGCTAAAGGGGGCTTCAAAGAGCCGAGCGCCGCGGCGAGCAAATGAAGAAAGAGTATGAGGATGAGGCGGGAGGGCCCAAAAAAAAAAAAAGAAAGTGTCGACTCAGACAAAGTGGAGATCACCAGCTCAAAGAGGCTAAAGTTTGCCATTAAAAAAAAACAACTTTATTTGTAACCACACAAACAATAAAGCAACTTTTGCCCACCGTCTAAGCAACGTTTAAACAAAAAAAACTTCATAATGCGCTTTTGGCAACCACAAGAGGAGTTGCCGCACCTGAGCTTAATCGCTCTTAGCATGCTCTTGTGTGTGTGTGTGCGTGTGTGTGTGTGTGTGCGCGGGCATGCTGGCAAGATGGAGGTTTTCGCTCACTCGCCGTCTGATTGAATGGAAGCCGAAAGGTTGCGACCTCTTTCTAAACACTGCACGGTTCTCAGCATTAATCAAATAACACACTCACGCGCACACATATAACACACACACACACACACTAGCGCTGACCTTCACACACTCGCTTGCATGCACATTGAACACGCATCTGCTTAATAAGTGAAAAAAAAAGTCGGAGCTCACGTGCGTGTGTGTGTGTGTGTGAGACCCGCACAAACATTAAACACTCAGCCAGGTGAACCTATAGAGGATTACACACACACACACACACTACAGTGTCAAATGCCTTGTGTATATGGTTTAGTGTGTGTGTGTGTGTGTGTGTGTGTGTGTGTGTGTGTGTGCGATCGTAATAGTGACATCTGCACCGTTGGCTAAACAGCTTGCAAATATGCTGATAAAAACAATGCCGGCAGCCAAATTTACAACTCCTATAAAAGACACGCGCATAAACACACACGCACACACACTTACACTCAGAGGACGTATTATTGTGAGATTTACGGTGTGTGTGCGTGCGTGTGTTTGGCTTTATTGCGGTTTACAAGACAGCAAGAGCGTCTATGTAAGCAAGCCTGTGTGTGTACACGTTTGGAAACGACATCCACTGTCAATTTCGGTTTTCAAACTTTAGCATTGACGCTAGCTGGAGCTATCGTCACGGCAACAACTGCAGCTGGGGTCAATGTGAATATCTGAGGGTAAATTATCTTTATAATTGGCGAATGTTGAGGTGGGGGGGTGTGAGAGTTTCAAACAGAAAGTTCCTGCGTAAAGTTAACATCCCGGGGTAAATGCGGCATCCTTCCAGAAAACAAAATAAAAGCAAAAATAACGTTTGTTGACGTAGGCCATATTTGTTTCTGTGAACCTTTTTTTTTTCCAGCGCGGAGTAAATTTAGACTCAGTTTGGGACCAGCTCAGTTACGGCGAGGGTCATGTGACGTGAGTTTGTTCGGCCGGTGACAGTCTAAAAACGACTAGTTGGATTTGTGTCGTGGAATCATGGAGGTATACACACACACACACACACACACACACACACACACACACACACACACAAGTGTCCAAACTGAAGGCAAGAATGTGAATCCCTCTTAGGTCTCATGTTGCCGCCTCCTCCCCCATCCCGCCATCATCGTCCGCCTCCTCCCCTCGCTTGGAATTAGACAATGAAAACAATGACATTGGTGTCTGTTTCTTTCTGGTTTCAAAAAAAAAAAAGCCTCCCCCACTTGGCGGTGACCTGGAGGTGCTCTCTCCCACTCTCTCTCTCTCTCTTGCTTTCTCTCTCTCTCTCTCTGTCACTTTTCCCGCCGTGTCATTTTCACTCATCCATTTTTCGTCTCTCTGTGTGTTTTCATGCTCCATCAGCTCCTTTGTCCACTCGGGAAAGCTTGTACCCTCCTAAAGTTTTTTTTACTTGTCAACGAGATGTTTTATCTGAACAGAGGGACAAAAGTAAAAGTAACTGCATTCAGAAGGTGACTTAAACAAGAGCCTTGTGGAACGCCATTGTCAAAAAGTTTTTTTTACTTGTCAACGAGATGTTTTATCTGAACAGAGGGACAAAAGTAAAAGTAACTGCATTCAGAAGGTGACTTAAACAAGAGCCTTGTGGAACGCCAGTGTCAAAAAGTTGTTTTACTTGTCAACGAGATGTTTTAGCTGAAAAGAGGGACAAAAGTAAAAGTAACTGTATTCAGAAGGTGACTTAAACAAGAGCCTTGTGGAACGCCAGTGTCAAAAAGTTGTTTTACTTGTCAACGACATGTTTTATCTGAACAGAGGGACAAAAGTAAAAGTAACTATTCAGAAGGTGACTTAAACAAGAGCCTTGTGGAACACCAGTGTCAAAAAGTTGTTTTACTTGTCAACGACATGTTTTAGCTGAACAGAGGGACAAAAGTAAAAGTAACTGAATTCAGAAGGTGACTTAAACAAGAGCCTTGTGGAACGCCAGTGTCAAATTTCGCAGCCAATTGTGCTGTTTCTCAAGCTTTTGTTCATATTGTTCTTGTTGAAGCTTCTGGTTATGCTGGTCACAATGTCCTCAAAATAAAATAGATCTATTTCCTGACAGATGCCAGGGTTTACACTCATCCATATTTCTTATTTCTTCTTTCTGTGTGAGTTTAGGCTGCATTAACCGCTAGGACTGAAAAAAACCTGATTGTGTTTTTTTGGGGGCTTCATAATTGCAAATTATCCATTTGATTTCCTACAACCTGTTTCTCCACCCATTTTCATCCTTGAAAATGAGATGTAAATCTCAATTGATCTTTCGCGGTTAAAGGTTAAAAATGCATTTTTTTAAGGTCCTTTTTCAACAAATAATCTTGATTACTATAACAATCTCAGATCTAACGTACATTATAGGATATGAAAGTAAATGCAAATGACTAGGGCTGTCATTGTAGATTTTATAATCGATTATCCTTTTTTATTATTGCATCAATTAATCAAATAATCTGACACAATTTTATTTTGCATCAACGTGTTTTGCAATTATTATAACAAATATAAACCTTGTCAACTAATTGGTTCAAACTCTAGTGTGCTTCAGCCGACGGACACGCATCAACGGTCCACGAGTCAATGTTTCAACGAGTCGGCATTCAAGGTATGAAGTTGACAAGTGGATAAGAGTTAGACAGTTAGCTCTCTGCTAAACTAGCAATACATGCATGTTCAGTTTCCACTTGTATCAATTAACTCAGTGTGTGATAATGAGACCAAAGTAAAAATCTTCCGTTGAGAAAGGTGACTTAAACAAGAGCCCTGCAGAACACCTTTATCAAATACCAAAGGGTACATTTTATAAACGGTAACTAAAAGATTTCAACACTATTCAAGGAAGATTTTTTTTATATTGGCCATATTCTGACTGACAATAACTACCGTAATGGGACAAGCTAAAGTGCGGAATTCGTCCTAAAATTAAGGGTACGTCCTTTACACATTCGCATCTTGTATTTGGAGGATTACAGTAACTTGGCATGTGGTAACTACAGAGACAAAAGCAAAGCTCCTATGTTCAGAAGGTGACTTCAACAAGAGCCCTGCTGAACGCCTTTGTCAGATGAGCTATTTTTCCATGTTTTCGTTCACATCCTCTCTTTCGATTCCAATCGCGGGCCCAACTCCCCCAAATAGAGCACCATCTATTTCCCGGAGGCTCCCGTGAGACGATACTATTTTCTTTAGTGGCATTTCCACAGGGTCAAAACCAAATGCAATATGCTTGACTTTGGCCTCAGCAGAACACGAGGGACAAACGCCGCTGCTTGTCATGCCTCTGCCCAACCTGCCTGGGACGCAAGCTAACAGCTCGGAGAGTTGTGGGAAAGGAGTCAGCTTTTGAATTGGAGCATTTCTGATGATCGACCGGACTGAATGTCTTCCTCTTCGTGGTTGCTCATTAATCAGGTCCTCCCACTGCTTCTCCTTCTCCATTTCACCCCCCCCCTCACCATTCAACTCGCCCGTCACACATCTTTGTCTTCTTCTCTTGTCCGCCAGATGATTCATTCCTTCTCAGAGTGTCTTTCTTTAGCTTGCTCCTACTTTGCTGAGTTCTTCCACTCTCTTGTTTCCTTCCTTCTTTGTGCGTGCACTGTTGTTGTTTGCATTCCTCAAGGATTGGGCAAATCTCAGCCATGTTTGTAGATTTTTTACCCCCCCCCTCTCCCTTCTTCACACACGGGTATGTAAAGGGAGATGGAATGTGTGTCCTCGCGATTATCACCGTTTGTTTTTGCGCGCTCGGACATCGGCGCGTGCATGCTGAACATGAGAAAGTTTGTGTTAGCATTCAGACGCGCGCATTAAGAGCAGCGCTTCCTGCCGCAGAGGATGAACACGCTGATATTATTTGTCGTTCCCGTACGCTTTGTTCGGAGTGACCTACAAAATGGCTCGGCGCATTCTTCTGCGCCCCCCCTTTTGCCCCCCCCGCTGCTAAATGCTAAGTAGCTTGTGTCAAACGCTAGCTTATACCACAAAATTGAATGTTTTATTTTGTGCGAGAGGACCGCTTCCTCTTGTTTTCATTTTAGTTTCAGATTTCAGCCGTCATGTATTGCCATGTCAAGCTAATGCTCATGCTAGGCTTTTGAACTTCAACTTTGTTCATTCCCACCAACCAACCTGACCAGTCGAAATCTAGCAATTTTGTTAAAAAAAAAAAAAATCGACTGTGGATTTTCATTAAGAGCATGACCACATCTATTGCATGTTTACCTCACTATTTTTCTTGATATTTTTCCTACTTTTAAGTCGAACCAGACAAGAAAAACTCTAGGTACTTTATACAGTTATTTATTTTTTACTAAAAGAAAAAGACCTTTGTAGAAGGTAGACAAAATGTCTCAAAAAAAAAAATGCACATAATCCACCTAATGCAGAAACCGCAAAAGGCGAACAGCGTTATTGCGGGGGAATTCTGCACTTTCGATTTTTAGTCAGCTGTAATGAACACGGGAGCGATGCTGACTCCATTAAATCGAGCGGACATTGACTCAGCACGGCGTAGCAGCGCCCGACGGAAGACAAAGTCCGGTCCGATCGGCCGGTCCACGCTGTGCCCGGAAAAGTCAAAAGACCACGTGAGGCACTCCGAACGCGCTGGTTATTCAAAACGCAAACCAAGATTTTGCGTCATGAAGGAAGTGACAAAGCCTCCCGACGCTCGTCTTGATGGTTTTTGATTTTTAATGCGGAATGACATCCTCTGCTGGTGCGGTTACTCCTGACGGCACACGCCGCGTCACTTGGCGTGAAGTACATTTGTCTTTTGGAGCGGAACGTTCCGCTCGGCCCTTCCCTTTGCGGGACCGTTGACCGTCTTACGGGGGGTCTCCAGAGACTAGAGCGCCCGCTACTGGAACCGGGTGACCATCGCCAACAGATTCTTGGTTTCAAAGCGGTTGGCCTGGTTCTCGGACTTGTTTAATTTAGCCATCGGCGGAATTCTTTATTGATTCACGACAGTTTTACTTCTTGACTCCGGTACCACAGTGGTGTATGTTGGTGAATTTTTATTCGACCTGTCTTGGGGCAGTAGGAGGGATACACCCCGAACTGGTTGCCAGCCAATCGCAAGGCACTCAGAGACGAACGATCACACACACGCTCACAGACGCATCTAAGGGCAGTTTGGAGTTTCCGGTATACAGTACCGACTGTGAATGTGTTTTCGAATTGTGGAAGGAAACCGGAGTGCCTGGAAAAAACCCAAGCAGGCACAGGGAGAGTATGCAAACTACACACAGGACGGCCAGAGTCGGAAGAAAAAATTTGAGGACTATAGGGAGGTAAACCTGCATAAAATTTGTAGTCTCAAATGAAAATTGACAAGAAATTTTTTTTGTTTTGTTTTGTTTGTTCCCCTTTTATTATTGAACTTGCTCCTTAAAAAAAACAAACATCAGTTTATTTTGTTTGGCTTGACTTAGAAGGAGGAACAATAGCAAGGTAAACTTGCATAAAATTTATGTTCATAAATGAAAATTTACAAGAAAAATTTTTTTTTTGCTTTGTTCCTTTTTGAACTTGTTCCTTTCAAAAAAAACACATAAGTTTATATTTCTGGCTCATTTTAGGAGGAGGAAAATTATCAAGAAAAATAGTGAGGTAAACTTGCATAAAAAGTTATGGTCATCAATGAAAATCTACAAAAAAAGGGTTGATTATTTGTTCTTTTGTTTCTAGCAAGGTAAAATTGCAATCAAGTTATGAGTTAGAAAACGTTAAATGAATGAATTTGTCAAATGTTTTTTTGGACCGGTCCAAGTTAAAAATTGCAAGAAAACTTTAAGGTCACAATTGACAAGCCACAATCGAGTGAACCCGCGATAATCAAAAAGCGATTTGGCGAGGGAACACTGTGTGTACCATATATACGGAACGTTATGAGGTGTGTCTATCACGAGTTGAATATACTGTATTGGGTGTGTGTGTGTGTGTGTGTGTGTGTGTGTGTCATGCATGCGTGTGTATTTTCCTAAACGACCAGGTCATTCAAAATGACTGTGTGTGTGTAAATCAACAGTTATAATAATATATTCCGGGAGATATAACGTGTGTTCATGAAAGCACGATGAGAGAGACATTTGTGTGTGTGTGTGAGAGTGTGTGTGTGTGTCCACTGTGACCCAGTGTAAACTAATATTGATTCAGCTGTTGGTGTTATACACGAGTCATAAAACTGGACTTATTGTAGGATCCAGGCTTTACCTTCTCGTTGCGTGTGTGTGGACAGAGAGCACATGTTAAATGATACACACACACACACACACACACTCTCACCCTCTCCAATTTGGGTAGTTGCCCCGAAGTTGACGACACAATAATTTGACTTTTCATCTCTTTCGTCGCGCTACCCCGTGATTCTTCTCGTCCTTTGTTCCCTCCTTTCTCCCTCGCTGCCTTCTCCTTATCCAAATAGAGGACACAGACAATCCAATAAGGCCCCCACACACACACACACGCGCACGCACGTCCACTTGCCTCTCAACAGCTGTGGTGTGTGCGCGCACACGCGTGTGTGAAGCTCCGACTCAGCAGAAAAGAAGGATGACACCCTCTGAGTCGGACAGGAATGTCATAGAGGGGAAAAATGGGATGAAGGCGGAAAGGAAAACTCTTGGAGTGACACATGGTGCGCTTGTGGGAAGTACCGATAATTTATTATGCGCAGTACTTTAAGATTGATTTTTTTTGTTATACTTCCAACTCCTTACTTTGTCAACGCGGGCCAGTGACTTTTTTTTTTTTTTTGAATGCGGATGCTGACACAACGTCGAGCGTTATGTTTCCCGACGTGAAGTTTACCTTTCATTTAAAGCCAATTCCCCGCCTCGGTCCCCACCCGGCTCGGCTGACAAGAGATAAAAGATGGCGGCGGCGAGGAGTGAAGGAGGACTTAAGTGATGGCAAGAGGAGGAACGCGGAGGGATGAAAGATGACAGGCGGCGCGAAGGCGGGCGAGCGAGGCACAGACTCATGGGAGGGAGGATGGAGAGAGAGAGAGCGAGATGAAAGATGCGGGGAGTGGCGGGGGGAGGGGGGTGCTCGGGGTAGAGATGACAGGGCGATGAAGAGGAGGAAGAGGAGAGAGGTGAGCGTCCTTGCACTGTCAGGGGCGATCGATGGCACATCATTTACATTACACTGACTTAACGGTCAGGGAAGGCGCGGGAGGACAGGTGAGAGGGGAGCGAGGGGGGGAAAATTAACAACAGTCAACCCCCGTTTATCGGGGCGATATATTCCAGACACACCCAACTAGGTGAAAATCTCACATCGAGGGAAATCATAAACACATTTTTATGTAGTTTAACACTCCCTAATTATAAACACGTTAACCGGTGAGTGTCCGGGGGATTTATTGTCACCGAATTGGGTCAAATATTAATATATATTTACTTTCAAACCCTCAAAATGTTCAGTGGCATCAACCCTGGCCATACATATATAAAAGAAGTTTTTTGGGGGAAACCTATGCCCCCTTTATGTACAGAAATGGTAAAAATACGACGATAGCAAAAGTGTTAGCTTAATGCTAACAAACGTTCTGAAATAGACAGCAAATTAGAAACTAGCACTAGTTCTTACAGTTTGAATTTTGCATGTGTGTAATTTTCGAAGTTTTCTAAGCCTTGAGATATTAGTTGTTTGTTTTTTTTTTCTAAGGAACGGGCTGCTTTGCTTTTCATTTTTAGCCTTGCAAGGTTATAAACTCGAAACAAATTGAGCTACGCTTTGAAGGTAGACATTCACGCGGCCAATCGAAAGGCATTCTCTGGTCACATGATTCCAAGCGGGCGGACACACCTGTATCTGTTAGTGACAATGAGTACTTGTAGCACCAGAGTGTGTTTTAGGGGCATTTTATGTTTTGTTTTTGATTATCACGTAGGTGCTTGCCGCCACCGGAAGTCGTGCACTTGGTTTTTCAGAATAAGAGCGTCGTATAGGAAGTGGTATGTAATTTTGTAAACTTCATTTGGAAGTGCGCTCATTTGATTGATACATGGGAAGAGGACCTGGAAACATAATCTTGGATTAAATCTGTGTTGTAGTATTGAGTTTGGAAAAAAAAAATCACATTTTGATCATTTTTTTTAATGAATTCAGCCCCGGTTTTATGTATGTAGCTTGTATTCTCGGCGATTTGTTTTGAAAATGACAGTATTATGGCATGTGACCTCCCGCCGTGCAAACTTCCTGTCGTCCCACTTTGTTTTGTGGAACTTCAAAGGGGGAGCGGGCGTGAGGTCTGTTATAGTTCTGCCTAAATGCTAACATGTGAGAGCGTTGTGCACGAATGTGTACGTGCGTGCGTGTTTGCCAACATGCCGAGGAAGTAAGGTAATGACGCTTGAAGCCATCACACACACATTTGTACAGACATGCAGACACGCGTTAGCCCATCGACCTGTATAACTTGTCTCGTCAGCGATTGTGTGTGTGTGTGTGTGTGTGAGGTGTTTAATATTTAATGGATGCTGGTTAAATATGCAAGAGTGTTTTTGCCTCCTGTCCCGAAGCACACCTGTTCCTCGATAAGAAAGGGTAGATAGATGGATAGATCTTATGGGAAGGGCAGGAAGTGAAGCGCGTGATCAGTCAATTCAACTTCCTGTTTCTTCGTCTTTCTTTTAAAGGTGCTATCCCCCCCCCCTCCTCAAATTATTTTCGCTCTACTTCTCTTATGGATCAATACTTGTTATCGGCTGACCGGGCCGTCTGTCTTCCTTTCGCACTTGTACGCGCATGTGCGCGAACGGACAATGAAGTCATTCATCTGTCCAATCAAAGAAGCGGAAGCTCGGAGGAAAATAAACATCCATCTCTCTTCTGGTGTGAGGGTCCATGATTATGATTTGTGCGTTTTTGTGTGAGTGAGTTCGCCAATGAGCAACTAAATATTTTTTTTTGGACACAACTATGTGAAGGAAGTCCAGCCAAAGTCAATCCGTTCGATTAAAAGTGTTTCGAGGCTTTAAAGGATGTGAGCCTAGCCCGGTAAGTCAGATTGTAGCTAGCTCAGGTTAGCAGCTGGCTGATAACCAGTTAGCACCATCTATTTTGGTATTGAATTTCTGGACTATGAGAAAAAAAATAAAATCATTTCTTTGGAATTGTATGAGTTAAATCAGCAATTAGGCCTATCAAGGCTGCTAAACTAGCTTGCGCTTAGCTACTACTCAACTTTAAGCTCTATATTTGGCTATTTTTTTTTTCCGAGTCTTTCAGTTACAGTTTTACTCGATTATAATTGAGGTAATAAACCCCAACATTAATTTAAAGTGTTGATTTATACAAAAGCACTTTCTGTCCAAAAAGTTAGGATGTCATGTATGCTCATTTTGAATCAGTTTCAACATCAACTTCATGTTCATGGGCTGTGCAAACCCTGCTGAAATGCCTTAATTACGATTGAAAACACTTTCTGTAAACCAGCCATCTTCCTGCTACTTTGGGACACTTGAGATCACAGTTGGAATTACTGTGTGGCAAGGAGCACATTTGACACCGGCGTTCCACAAGGCTCTTGTTTAAGTCACCTTCTAGACTTTTCTAGACTTTTGTCTCCACTCGTTACAAGCACAAACATGAATATGAGCCTTCCCTCTGGTTTAAAAGTACTTGTTAAACAATCCCAAACTTTGACATGCATCTGTTTCTCTCATTTCTTCTCGAACACACTAGATTGTCTGAGTCCAAGCCCGAAATAAGAATAGCAGTGATCCCGTGAATCAAAACAACACTTATTGACTCTTTAAGTGAGGAGGAATGAGGAAGAGACTCGGACAGGAAATGGAGAGATGAGCTGGACAAACGGATGGAGGGATGCGAGGAAGATGAAAGATGCTCGCTAAAGAGGGGCGACCTCTCGCCCGGTCCGACGTATTGACCGTCGCCGCCTTTGATAAACTGCGCCGCTGTCTGCGCGCGCGCGCGAGTGCGCACGTGTGACCTCTGCTCGTCTCACGCTAAATCAATCTGTCAAACGGGTTTGCCAATCCGTGCTTATTCACCGCCATGCCTGTTTGTGTGTGCGTGAGAGCGACCCCGACCGGCCATCAGAGCCGATGACGAAGTATTGATCAAGGCTCCGTCGCCATAGAAACGGCCATTTGGGACGACAGGAGATGGTGCGCGCGTCCGAGCGGGAAGGCTTACTTCAAGGTGGCTCGTCAGATCGTTGTGCGCGTGTGTGTGCGTATATGTGTGTGTGTGTGTGTGTGTGTACATTGAGACAATGAAACACTGCGCGTCCTGAGTGCGACTGGTGACTGCAGTCGGTTTGCAAGGCCCTGTGGCAAAAGGGGGACAAATGTCTATTTAAGGCTTTCACTATACTCAAGGTTAACAAATGAATGTAGGTCAGTGTGTGTGTTGAGAGTGTGTGACCCGCTCTTTGTGTGGAAGAGCGAGTGGACCGTTGACGAGGATTAATACCCGACATATGGCAACCCGACGGGACACACACACACACACCGAACAAAGAACTGTAATGAGAAGGCGATATCATGTGTCTTTTGTACATGCGCACTCACATACACACTTACACACACATGCATGTGGTCATGTGACATCAAGGGGTCAATTTGAGTTCAGATGAAAAGTAAAGGTTCACGTCCCCTCCTTCATGCTGCTTTGCTTCACTTTCACACCGTGTGTGTGCGCTGTCACCCTAAAACGCCGCTTTTTCCGCCACATCTTTTCACACCCTCTACGGCGGAGCTCCCAGCGGGACCAGCCTCAAAACTCCCGCCGAGCGCCGTCTCTGTCTTCCGAGGAGTCGCGTGACGACAGAGATGTTTTGCAGGAGACGTGTCTCGGTCCTCTTGCTTTTTTTTTTTTCATTTTTTTTTTCCTCGCTAGGTGTAAATGACTTTGCGAGGCCATCTGTTACAGCGAGCCGCCCTGCCGCGAGCTGGCCTGCTTGGGTTTTATGTTTAGTTGTCAGCTGAGCGCGTCGTGGCCATGTTTGAGCGCATGTAGCCGCTTTCCCTTCACAATAAAATGTTGCCAAGGTCAAGGAGGGACAGGTTCGGCGCTGGTCGAAATGACTGGAAATACCATGAATTTGTTTAAGCCCCGCCCCCCTCCACTCCCTAGAAAAAGATAATTGCTCAGAAAAAAAGCGCACTGTATAATCTTGAGTCCCTATGAAGTAGGGTTTGATCAAAAGCTTTGAAAGAGAGCTGAATTTTCACCCAAAATGGTGACATGTCAAAGTTGAAAATTAGACAGCCACTAAAATACAGGCAGAATAATGTGAAAGAAAATGAATTTAAAATACTGCACAAGCGTTAAAGGTAGGGCTACACGATTATGGCCAAAATAATATTTACAATAATTTTGGTCAATATTGAAATCTCGATTATTAATCACAATTATTCACCATGCTCGGTTGTTTGGTCAAACATGTCTATTTATTGCCCTTTTTGAAAAAAAAGCAGTATATACCAAGGCTTCAAGGCTTGATACTTGTAAATGATAAAAATAAACTAAAATAAATAAACTAAATAATTAACTTACCTGCTTAGGGCAAAACAATAACAAAAATGAAGCCTAAGCCTGCTTAGAACCAAGCACATTGTCCCTCTTATCTGTTAGGAATCAGGTCAGAAACTCAACGCCATTTCACACTGGTAAATAATACATTAGGGTGAGAAAAGCATAAGCCTTTGCCATGCAAACATGTGGGATACATTGCCCCCTGGTGGTAGGATGACAAAGTGTTTGGTTTGACATGTACTGTATGTATAGTATCCAGATTTTTAATTGTTAATATCACCAAGGATTAGCTCAATTAATCTTGGTAGCCATTATCGTGATCATGATTAAAATTCGATTAATTGTGCAGCCCTTGTTAAAGGTTTGATTTGTTAAACATCCTGTGGAATATTTCGACAAGTTTGTATACTGATTTCAAATCAGTTTTCAAGTAAATTTAACATTCCAAGCTTGTGCATAACTTGCGTATGTGTCACTATTAACTAATTCAAGACACATTTTTGGTTACTCATTCTTCAATCCTAGTTATTTATTTTCAAGTTTTAGAGTAAGGCATAGGTTACACGTAGCCGGGGGTTGTGCAAATGACTGATAAATTTCTACAGTTTGTTCTAGCTTCTACATGTGCCCGGGGTTTGGTTTTTCATCAAAAAGAAGGTCTCTAAAAACTGACCAAACCGACCAAAGTAGAGATTTGCCAAATTCTCAGAATCCTCATTTGCGTGTAGCAAACATAAACCGGAGATTTACGTCAATACTCTACTCGATTTCCCGCCAAAGGCGCCGATGCCGGTGATTTTAGTCGACGGAAGTTTTTTACGATTGGACAGAATTTGTCGAAACTACTGCCCCCTAGTGGCTTGGCATGCTTGTTTATGAATAAAATTGCACTATGCGGATTTGTATAGCACAGGGGTGGGCAAAACTTTTTACTCAAGGGCCACAAAGGCTTGTAAAATCGGACAAAAGGGCCAGACCAGGAGCAGATGGAACGTTTTGATAGTTCACCTCACAAGAGAAAAAAACTTCAGGATATCTAGAAAACATCTGCTTCAGTTTTAATAGAAAAAAAAATAAAAAAGCAACAGTGTTTTTCCAGTCCCTTGTATTTACCTATTTATTGAAATTACTATCACAGCAACTGAACATGAACTCTTTTAGTGCCAAGCTTTATCGGAAAAGGAAAGCTTTTGTGCGCCAGTCAGTATATTTTAGCATTTTCACTCCTCTTTTAAGGCCGACTATATTGTGTACTATGTCTATGTAAATGTGTGTGTCCTTTGAATTGCATGAAAATAACTGCAGTGTTGTAAGTGTGGAAACACTGCCGTCCAATGGTCACAGTTATCAGTACAGTGCTCAATCGGATTATATTAGGTACGCATTAGTCAAGGGTGTCAGCTACGCTCCATAAAAAAAATATTGTATCATTTTTTCATATCATTTATTATTGTTATGACTATTTTAAAAGATGAGAATTCTCATCCATGGCACTGAAAGAATTAATTGGAAAAAATACAGCTTTAGATTTTAAATTGCTAACAGTTGCTAACAGTTACTATTTTAAAGCACCAATAGGTCCACTGTTCTTCAAGAATTTAAAACGATCACTCCTCCTGACTGATAATTTCTTCATGTTCGACGACCGAAATTCTATTTCTGTGTATGTAATAAAGAGATGAGATTACTTTGCTGATTTTTGGCTCTTTCTTTCTTTTTTTTTTTTTTGTCTCTCGCCCGCAGCTCTCGTCCGGGTCGTCCTCCCAAGCGCTGTTCTTCCGGCGCCGGCATCCAGGAAAGCCCAAGGCTGCTTCACCCGGGCCTCCCCGGCCTGCTGTCCCCCAACCTGCTGTCTCACACCGGTCAGAATCACTTCGCTTCTTCTCCGCCTTCGTTTGTAGTACCTTGGAAGGGGGGGGGGGGGGGGCACAAGCAAGTGGCTGTAGAGAGGGAGGGATTAAAGAAGAAGTAAGAGGAGATGGAAGAAGGGAAAAGGAAGGACAGGAGATAGGAGGTGAACGAGTGCAGGCGGCATGCTGGTGTGATGAATGACTCGTCTCCTGGGTCCCACTCCTCCATCTGTCCATCTCCCCCCCTCCCTCCTGCTTTCTCCCCCCCAGCCGTCCTCCTTTCGCCTCCTCTCTCCTTCCACCTTCGAACTTCCTCGGAGTTCTCCCTCCTCCTTCGCCGTTGCAGGATTAATAAAACATGCTCGTGTTTAGTGACATATGGACACGGCTCACCGTGGCATACTAATGACACACGCACACACCAGGTATGTGTGTGCACAGAAGTGAGAGTGTTTGGTGAACATTAGTGGATCCCAGAGACAACATTTGCTCACTTATGATCGCTCATTAGTGCACGCGCACTCGCACACTTGGCACTCATCGCATGTCACCACAATGCACGCACGTCGTCTAGGCCGCCCTCGCGTCCATGGAGACGGACGGTTACCGAGGGAGACGAGCTGTTGTTTATGACCTCGCGGGGAGGCGGCGGCGGCCAATCACAGATGGATATTTATCACGCGACTGGAAAACGGCGAGCGCTAAGGGGCCGTTTGGGGCGGGGGGGTGAAACGCAATCGGACGGACGAGGAGGTGATTAAGGCGAGGGAGTTAGTCATTTTGGCCGTGGATTCATCCGGTTTTGTGGGAACGTGCAAGTCAACCCGCAAAACCAGGGAACGCCCCCTCGCCTCTTCCAAAAATGGCTGACAGTGATGGGGCATTGTGATTTCCCAGGAATGTGATCAAATGTGTGAAATGGGGAAGAAGGTATGCCCTTGCTTGCCTGTAAAATTCAAACTTCTAAAGGCAAGCAGGTCCCTATAGATGGCAGCGTTGCCTCGCTTTGAATTTGAAGTTAGCACAGCGTTTGAGTAGAAGATAAAGATCAGGAGGTGAACCTCGGGCTCGGCACGTGCGTTATAAATGAAATATGTGTCAGCACATTGGAGGTTTCGGAACATAAGTGTCTCAGCTTGACACGATCATTTTTGAGACCATTCAAATAAAAAACAATCATTAATCACATTGGCACAATATGTCTTTTTGAACAACTTTTGGATACCAATTCCATGAGACGAGATATCTCACGAGAGTCCAGACGTGTTGCGTCCTCTACAATCTGACTGGTTAAAAACAAAACCATCCAACGATGAAAAAAAATCAAATGAATTTCCGTCATTTGTAACCTAAAGCCACAAAGGTTAATATAGACAAACAAGCATTCCCTTCTAAGAAGAGCTTGGCGTAAACGTGATCACTAATTGGCGGCGACGCGGTGATGGTCAGGTTAAGCGCGTGCGTGCTAACTTTCAGTGCGCTCTTTGTGCCGCTCATTTGACTTGTTAATTCGCACACGCGCACCAACCAGCTCAATGCTCGGCCTTGTCTCTTCATCGCACGCATCACTTCCGCCGATGCAGAAATCCAGCCTTCTTGATCGCCACAACTTATTTCGCCGATAAAACACACACCTGCACTCACTCTTATACACACGCGTTCAGGAGTGGTGTGTTGATTACACATGAAGTGGTTTTAATCTTCTCATGAAAAGAATAGACACTCATCTGAAGGCCCTTTGTGCACCTGCGGGGAGTCAGGATGAGCGATCGGGAAGGGGAGAGAGAAAATGTGTGTGCATGGGCGGAAGGAAAAACTAAAGTGGTTTCAAGGCTTTTTTTTTTATCCCTGCTCATCCTTTGTTTTTACAAATCAATTTTACCAACTGAAATAAATTGGGTTAAAAAAAATAAATAATAATAATCGACACACTGCATGTACTGTAAAAAAAAGTTTCAGTCATTTTCTAATGCAAAAGCGAAAGCAACAGCGACAGGAACCAAAATGGCGCCCCGGACCTTCCGGAGAAAGCTAAAGATGGCCGACTTAAGTGCTGGGGCGCAGGCATTAAATCCGTTGGACTCGGCGCTCAGGAGGGCATAAAAAAAAGAATAGTGCCTTTCTAAATCCAGAACACAAAGAGCAATTCCTCTCTTTTGCTGTTTGTTTTATTCAAAGTGTCACTCCGTCTCTCAGAGTGCGCTCTCTCGCCGGCTCGCACCATCAAATATTGAGAAGCCAAATGGGTCGGGTTTCACGCGAGTGGGGTCTTGAAGGGGGAACGGGTCCAGTCCACGAGACGCTCCAGCACGTTGTAATCACACCTAATGCTGGGAAATTGTCGAATTGCTTCACTGGCTATGCTAAGCTAACATTCTACAAGTTGCCGCTAGCTCGCTAATGTGGCCAAACGCAACATTTCTTCCTCAAAGTCAAGAATACTCAACTGACTACATTTCCCATGAGTCCCTTTATCACAAAAGATGGACGAGAAGACGGAGAAGCCACGCTAACTGCTAAGCTAATGTGAACTGTCGACGATGCCAAACACGCAATATCCAAAACTGGAAATGAAACAAGGTAATACAAGAACAAGTAGACAATAAGGTCAAACATATATTCACATCATTTTTGTTGTTGCTTTTTTAAAACGTTTTTTCATGAATTTTCTTTTGTTAATTGCCTATACTACATTAGCCATTTAGCAATATTGCTAGTACACTTGATCTGATATTATAATGTGGTAAATACCATGAAGTTTCAACACGTATTTTTCATGAGAAAGTCTTAACAATGGCCAAGAGGTAACTAAAAAAATATCTTCATACCCGAAAAATGAGTGCTTTAAAAGTGGAAATGATTAACCACCCACCTGTTTATGTCAGGCACTCAATTCATACATTTAGGATTGATCTATGTTTCATAATGTTTCATATAGACGATTATTGGACTTGACAGATATTTTACATGTTTATGGAAAATTGGGTATAACAACATGATTTCCTCTTTTTTTTAAATTATTATTTTCCAATATTTTTCCCCCCATTTTCTGTGTATTTGATATTGATAAGCATTTTGGGAGATTTTTTTTTTTTTTAATATAATTGAATTGGTGTCATTTATTGGCAAATTTTTGGTTGTTTGGGGCCTGGTTCAGTCCCTATCCTGCATGACAGTAGAGCTGGGCAATAATAATAATTAAAATGATGAATGACTATTTTTGCACAAGCTATAAATGTTGAGGTTACGTTAAAACTGATTTCAAATCTAAAGTCTTTAAAGAAATAACTATACATTATAGAACACTTAATAAGGGAACCTGTGGAATAGAATATAGTGAAATTCATAATGGGAATAGTCATAAATTTTCACGTCAGTGACATAGTGTTTTCAAGATGCCAATAAGTGCACTCACTTTTTTTCGTTTGTGTCAGCTAAAAATAAAAATATTGAGGTTTGTTGCACTGTCAACAGTGTAATCTACAGCTTAAATAGTAAGCTTAAATAACAGTAAAAAACAAAACAAAAAAACGACCGCAGGGTAGTATTTAATTGTCATATTTACAATGCACATTATTATTGTTGCCATTACATCATTAGCAATTATACATGTCAAGGAAGACTCCAGACAGGATTTCTTTTTGAAGAATTAGAACTTTTATTTCATACTTTGATCAAAATCGTAATCATCCAGAATGACTTAAAAAAGTGATTTTGTTTTTTCACCATATTGTTTAGCCCTACTACAGTATACAGTGCATAAATAATGTTAAAAGTAGATATCTTGATCCATCTTCTGTTCTTTGTTCTTAATGTTTTTTTTTTTAACTCCGTGTTGAATATTGATCAATAAAAAGCCTAATAAATATCATGAGGTTATTATTGGCTTGGTTCAGAATCAGCGTCGTATATGAGCATTAAAAATTAAGCGTTTTGCGCGCACACACACTAACGCAAGCGGGTTGTGATGATGCTAGTGTCTTTAAGGCGCTCTGTCAATCAATCACGCGCTAATTCCCAAGGTTCCCCGGTCGCCATTAGCGACGGGGGTCGATGCTCGGTAACCGTGGACACAGCGGAAAGCCATCGATCTCGGCGTGTGCGAGCGAGCGTGCATGCACGTTTGATAGTCGTGATGGAGAACAGTATGGCGGCTCTCCCTTTCTATCGATTCTCTTCCGCTCGGGTCCAAGTCAAGCTGCCCGTCGGTCTCATGAATCGAGAGCGTAACTTTAAGCCGGACCGCCGACGGCGCTCCGTCTTCCGTCCTCAAATTTCGGACGGCACAAATCCTGGTCGTGTGTTCTTTAAGGCCCGCGGACAACTGTACTGCGTTGTGTGCGTAATGAGCATTCCTCTAAGGCCCTCAACCGTGGCTGGGGCAAAATCAACACACATATTCAGAAAAACATGCGTGCATTCCTTCAGACACACACACGCGGGGTCATCTCTCTCACTCTGCTGGTCGTTGTGTATAGAAGTCAGTTCCAGGTCAGTGCACTGAGCCAGGGATCTTAGTGGCTACAAAAGAGTGTGTGCACGTGCACTGTGCTTGTGTGTGTGTGTGTGTGTGCATGCATGCGTGCGCGCATTGTCTCGCCGCCTACCGGCCAACACGTCCTCGGGGCGTCTGAAACACTTGAACAAAACCACTTTCAGGCAACAATGGCAGCCGGCATGTGTGTCACGCCGGCGACGCCACCTGGAGGCGACAGGAGGCTGAGCGTATTGACTGAGGGACTGCGTGTGTGTGTGTGTGTTTGGTTGCGTGCGTGAGTAAGGCCTGACAGCCGCCGCCATGGCCGAGCTCCAGAAGCTGCACAAGATGAAGATGATGATGAGTCTGCAGAACGGAAACGAGTCGGACAATGATGACCTGCATTCCAACGCGGGTAACACACACTCTTCCGATCTCTCCTACACACACACACACACACACACACACACAGGTGAGATTGCTCACAAATAATGCATAAAGCCATACAGTTAACAAATAGCGTCGATATGTCTGTGATTCAATTAGGAGTATCCCGATACAACTTTTTATTTACCGATACAATAACGATATTGACGTTTACTAAACTAGCGTACTGCAGGAATGATACATGCTTTTATTTATCTTGTAGTTTGGAATATTAGAAGAGACTTGATCAGGTGAATAGAACAATAGTCAGCTTATCATCTGCAAAGAATCAAATAGCGATACGAATACCCCTGGGGGTGCATGTACGCACTTCTCAGGTATTTGAGATTTTAACCCGGTTTCTGCAGGAATCAGCACGTAAAATCCTTATGCTTTGTAATGTCATGACAGGAACAGTACATTTTTCTTTTCAAGTTAAGATCAAATGGACTGGAACATGACGCAACATGGCTAAATTGTTTTAGAATGATGGCATGCAAGCCGTTGCGTGTCTTTATTTCATTAAGTTTTACATGGCTGAGCCTTGTCATTACTGATACAATTTCTGGCAGGTGAGCATGAAATAAAACAGATGATGTTACACGAATTATCTTGTAAAGTTGCTCAGTAAACTATATCTATAGATACCGCTTCAAATGGAGTTCCATAGTTTAATAAATTAAGCACGCATGGCACAGCATTCTGTTTTAGTGTAACATTATAGTTTCAGTCTTTTTTGTTTGTTTGTTTTTTGTTTTTTTGTAGTGTAGAATTGAAATGGACAATATGTCAAGCATGCGTGCGTGCATTTCCGCTTGATGTGCGTTCAACAAAGAGTCCATTATATCCCAGTGTGAATTATTGAAAGAACGCAAAACAAAAAGCAGAAGGAGAAAAGAAAAGCGAGCCACTTCCTTCGCTGACCTGCCAAACGTCCGTCTGGGCCATTTTGTCTTGTTGTTGTTTTTTTTTTTTATTGTAAATGTAAAAATCCTGCTAGGTTTGCCGCTTTTTGCAGGAAAAAAAGACATCTGCATGTGGCCACAACCACAAGGTGTACATATCGAGAGAGAGGGGGGAGAAGTAGAGAAAGAGAGGGAACATCTGCCCATCTGTTTATATTTCTTGTCTTCCTGGTGTAAGCGCAGAGGGGATGAGGCCCAGCTGTCATACACACAAACACACACACGCACACACGTCAGCGTACGTGCACGGCGCAGGGAATTCAGTGGGCAATAATAGAGAGAGACGCCTGCTAATTCAAACTAATGGAGGGAGATGAAGATGGATGAGGGAGGGAAGAAGAGGCAAGCGGAGGGAGTGAGGCGGCCGGAGAGCGACACATCATGGCACAGACAGACGGGGAGGGAGAGACAGACACACAGACAGACAGGGACAAGACCGATAGAGACAGGCAGAGAGCAAGAGAAAGTGACAGAGAAGAGAGACAGAGGGAGGAAAAAAAGTGACAGAGACAGACAGCTCGAGAGAGACAGAAAGATAGAGACATGTAGCGACAGGCATTAAGACAGAGACAGAGTAAGACAGACAGACGGAGAGAAAGGGACATAGAGAGCAATACAGACAGAAAAAGAGGGAGAGAGAGAGACGGGAAGTCTGAGACACACACAACAGACAGAGAAAGACAGACACAGAGTGACATTCTGAAGACAGAGACAGACAGGGAGAGACAGGGATTTTGAGACACATACACACAACAGACAGAGAAAAAAGACAGAAAGATAGACAGACAGACAGAGAGAGACATACTTTGTGGCATTTGGAGAAACACAGAGAGACAGGCAGAGAGAGACAGACAGACAGACCAGTAATGTAAGAGACAGGGAGAGATGGACACAAACAGGATAGACCATGAGAGTAACAGACAGCGAAAGACACAGCAAGAAAAAAGACGGAAAGAGAGAGACAGGCAGAGAGCGAAAGAAATACAAAGAATGAAACAGAGAAAGAGAGACAAAGACACCGGTGGACACAAACAGAGGAGAGACCGTGAGAGTTACAGACAGCGAGAGAGAGCAAGAAAGAGACAGAAAGAGAGACAGGCAGAGAGCAAAAGAAATACAAAAAATGACAGATAGTGACAGAAAGAGAGACAGATAGCCTGAAAGACACAGAGAGAGAGACAGAGACACCAAGAGAGACAGAAAGCGAGGCAAAGAGACACAGAGTCAGACAGAGAGACAAATAAAGACACACACACACAAACAGAGACAGTGAGAGTAACAGAGAGACAGAGACAGGCAGAGAGATAGCCTGAAAGACACAGAGAGACAGGGACACCCAGAGAGAAGGAGCGGCAAAGAGACAGACAGAGAGACAAATAGAGACAGTGAGAGTAATAGAGAGAAAGAGAGCGACAGAGAGACACGCAGATAGAGACGGACTGTAAGAAAGACAGATATAGAGACAGACAGAGAGACATAAAGAGACACGCAATCAGAGAGACAGTGTGATGACAACAGTTGTTGCCTTTGACGCCGCCTTCATGTGCGCCCAGGAGGAAGCGAGTGCTCCTGGGACAAGGAGCGACTGAGCAGCCCTCCGGCCGGAGCCCAAAGCGGAGGGCCCGGAGGAGGAGGCGGCGGAGGCGGGGCCATCCCGGCCGGAGGCGGAGTAGGAGGAGGAGGAGGGCGGGGCTCGGCCCTGGGAGCTGTCAATCAACAGCAACTCCAACAGCAGCAGCTGCTCGCCAACAGTGAGTGAGCGCGTACACCCCAAGCTTCGCCGCGTGCGAGGTTACTGTGTCGCGCACACACTTAACTCTGCGTCTTTGCGTGATTGTGTGCGCGCCGTAGTTAGATTTGTGTGTTGCTGTGTGCAGCGGTCAATCTTGATAGCCTTTAGATGTAAAAAAAAAAAAACCAAAACAAAACATGGCGGCGTGTGCGACTTTATAGCCGATGGCTTTGCGTGCACGCGCGCGTGTATCAGGAATGTGAGCGTTTCCGCGCGTTGCGAAAAGTTTGATGTGTGCGTGTGGTGAGTGTATGCGCACCTCGGGTTTGTGTGCGCGCGTGTGTGAAAAGGCTGGCAATATTTGTTAATGCACAGCATTTAATCTGTTGCCATCTCCTGTATTAACACTCCGCCTGGATTAATCAGCAGACACTCAACTAAATGACTCAATTCATCAACATCTCACACACACGCACACAGAGACAACCATTGCTTCTTATTGCGAGTCATGTGTTTGACACACACGCACACACACACGGCGGGAGGTGACAAACACTCACATTGATTATTGTATCTCTCAAGTCGTCAGAACAACAGCAATCAGCATTATTGTTGCCCACACACGCACTCCCAGCTCTACACACACTCACGCACACACACCCCGAACCACACAAGAAAATAAAGGGGGGTCAGAGGTTTTGGGGGGAGTTGAAAGCAAACAAAAAGTTTCACCTTCATTTCACCTTTCATCTTTAACCCCGGGCCGCCCATTTGACAAGTTCAACGGCGGGTCACCGCCTCTTCAAAGATCCTAAAAAGTGACATGGGAGATTTTATTTTGAAAGGGAGTACAGGGTTGGCCAGGCTAGCCGTTAGCTTACCTGACCCTTCTGCCGGGTTATTGTTTTTGTTCCAGGACTGGACCTGCCCTTCATGATGATGCCTCACCCGCTGTTGCCCATGGGCTTGCCGCCTGCGTCCGTCGCCATGGCGATGTCGCAGATGAACCACCTCAGCACTATTGCCAACATGGCCGCCGCCGCTCAGCAGATACACGTGCATCGGGCGCCTGTCATCAAGGTAGGATCCCGTTTTCTGGGTTCTGGGCCTCCAATTAGGATGATCATGTTTTTTTTTTTTTTTTTTTTAATTGTAGTAGGCTTTATTTACATTTTGTCAAGTTCTTTTTAAATTACTTTTTAAAGCAAATTTGGTCATTTCAGTTAGTTTGTACTGTATTTTTAAATACTTAATTTTAATTTGTATTAGTTTATGTGGAGCGCAAATTTTGAAAATCAGGTCATTTCATATTTTCTGTTTCAGTTTTTTGTTTTTAAGTGTTTCTGCTTGTAATTGATTTCATTTATTGAAGTGTTTTTTCTTATTAGTTTCAGTTATTCTGTTCATTTTCAGTAACTATTACAGATCACTTTTTTTTTCTACTCCAGTCTTGTTTTTGAGGATCTGCTGATGCATTCCAATGCGATACCTCCATAATGACAGAAAAAAAAAGTAAAATCCCAACTTTAAAACCCAGTTTTTTTCCCTCTCTCTATTTCATTAAGCAGAAAATGGTGTAATTGGGACATTAAAACTCTGATAACCTTGGTCTAGAAAATTTCTATTTGTGTGTGTGTGTGTGTGTGGCGTGTAGGAGCGCGTGTGCGACAGTCCCTCTCTGTCGCCCTCTGTTGACGAGACCAACACTCCACTGCAGTCCCAGCCCAGTAGCTCCGCCTCCAGCTCGCCGGAAAGACTGGGTATGCATCTTCAAATCTAAATTAATTTTTACTTTCAACCCCTCAAAATGTTCAGTGGAATCTCCCCTATCTGTACATATGGATATTTACATATGCCTACTCCAAGGCTGTTTCCTTTTGAAGAATTTTCATTTTGTGAGAGAGAAAAAAAAAAACATGTAGATGTAATGTTACGCCTTGCATGAAATAAAACCCTGCAGCAGAACAAAAGCTTTGCTGCAACATTCAGTTCTTGGATCGAAGCCTTTTTTCAACTACAAGTCCCACAATGCATAGCAAGAACTTTGCATTATGGGATCAGGCTAAGCCACTCAATGAAGTCATTGAAAGGCTTGCAAAAGTCATAAGTTGCCTCCTGGTGGACTTAGGGGTCTGAACCCCAAAAAATTCTATTGCAACCTGTTCCATGATTAGCCATTGAAAGGATTCATGAAAAAATAAGGGAAATGCATGATGAAACATCAGGGTTTCAATAGGTCCAAAATTGACAATATTTCTAATTTTGAATGGCAGTAAGTGAGCCCGACATGGGCTAAATTTGACACCTATAGGGTGTTCCTCTCAAACTTCCATTTGCAAGCAGTTAGAAGGGACGGCAGGATGGCAAATTTAAAGTCCACAATGTTTTGACAATCCATGCAATATTTTAGCTTCCTAGTGTTTTTTTGTTTGCTTTTCCTTTGATATCATGCATCGAAAACATGTAAAAGCCCGAGTTGGGTCAAAATTTCCCTAGGGATTAAAATGGTTTGGCTAAACTTATAAGTACTTGGAAAAATTCCTTAACTACTGATGATTCGTCATTATTCATGGCAGGGTTCAGTCCTTGGTCCTTGTAAATAACAATTTCCTTACACTCACTTTGTCTGGTTTTCCTTTCTCAGGCCTGCTGTCGGCCGATGCAGATGTTGCACTGGCCAATGTTGCCACACCCATCAAGAAAATCACAAAGGACAAAGGTGAGACCACACACACACACACACAAACACACGGATTTATCTTAGTATTTTATTGGGGACATCCCATTGACATAATGCATTTCTTAGCTTCTAACCCTAACATTAACCATCACAACTGATTACCTAACACTAACCCTTACCCTAACCTCAACCAAAATCCAATTGAAACTCAAAAACCAGGTCTTGACCCTCAAAAAGAGGTCAGGACTAGTGGGGCCTCACAAAGACTGTAAAAACCCGGAATATAAACCCCACCGTGTAGCGAAAACAAAAACACACTCACAAATTCCCGCACAGCCATCACACACACACGTGCATGTCAAGATCTTCTGCATATTATGCACCTTCATCTAAACCCTCACCCATTTCCCTTTTGACAACTGACAAATCATCTTCACTTTCTTCATCTCCTGTATTTACACACACACACACACACACACGCACAAACTGAAGTGTCAGGATGTTCCGCCGCTCCTATTGATCACCTGTCTCGGAGCCATCAATCAGACCGATGAGGATGGGTGTGTGCGAGAGAGGGAGGGGGGGAGGGAGGCTAAGTGAATGGGGCAGGGCTAAAAGGGGTCAAAGGGTGTCCCACTAAAAGCATGGTCGTTATTTTCCATCCTCGGAAATGCGACACATTCCCGCGATTGCCGCCTCTTCCAAACAGCCAGAAGATAAGCGCGTGTGACGGAGGAGCAAAAAAGTATGGATGAAGTGGCAGATAGGAGATTAACACGTGTGTGTGCGCGCGTGTGTGTGCGCGCGCAAACGCGAGTGCTGTAGAGTGCATCTTCATCAGCGTTAATTTCACAGCAGAGTTAACTCAGTTGTCAGTTTGTTAGGCATTAAGGGCCGGGCAGACACTGTGACGCACTCGCAATGAGCGCACGCACACACACACACACACACACACACACACTTTAAATCACGGGTGTCTTTAATCCGTGCCAATTAGTAGCTCACGTGATTGTCTGAATACTAATGACGGGCGCTTGTGTCAAGTGTAATTGATCCCTATGATGCCGCATCATTGACTTTTACACTTTAGCAAACAAGGTGTCTTCAACTTGTTTGTCGCGTGTGTGTTTGGGGAAAAGTGGACGGCGGGAGTGTCTTGAGATGCAACTTGGAATTTTTTTTGTTTTTTGCTTTGATTTACAAGCGTAGACTCCATCCATGGTAATTGGCAAATGCGGAATAATCCGTTATAAGAAAGGCTTTAAAGCACTTGTGTCCAACTCAAGGCTCGCGGGCCAGATCCGACCCGCCACATCTTTATATGTGGCCCGCCAAATCAGCATTTGGCTTCAAGTTTCTGTCAGGGATTGAATGTTGATTTGGTAATTACATTATTTTTCACATTCATTTAATACTTAAAGACATTTTTTTCATTTGCTATCGACAAAAAAATTGACATCACATGCCGAAGGTTCAACCAATAGATCACGGTTCAGTTTATGGATGTCACATGACCAACAAGGGAGCCATAATTCATCGTTGCCCGAGCCTTAAACACAGGTGATGTCATTCAACAGCACGTAGAAAAATATGTTTTTGAAGGTATTAATAGTACACGCATGTCAAATAAGTGAATATTCCTTTTAAATAGAAGCGGGTAAGGGTTTTACTGCGGAAAATGGCTAAATAAGTTTAGCATCCCTTCAAAGCATTGGTATCAAACTGTTTTTTATCATGAGGCCACATTGTTGTTATACTTTTTATCAGAGAGGCAAAATAACTGTCAAGTCAAATAAATTTTAGAGTTTGTCGCACACTCAGTAAATTTTAAAATCAGAGCTCAGGAAAAACTGTTCAAAAGGGAGATTGGGAAGAAAAAATGCTTGTTGTTTCCCCCCAAAACTTTTTAAAGTACAGTAGAAGACAGCTCACAAATGTAATGTTTTAGTTAGAACCTTGAAGTCATAATTAGCATTTTGCGGGCCACATAAAATGGTCTGGCGGGCCAAATTTAGCCCCCGGGCCGTGAGTTTGACACCCGTGCTTTAAAACAAGCAGCTCAGCCTTTCAGTCATCTACTAGCTCAATGCTAATGCTAACAGCCGAGAGTAGACAACTGCAGTTCATCGAAAGATGCATCCTACCTATTTTTGATATCTCCCTGTCCCGTTGCCGCTGATTAAAATGGTCAGGATCGTTATTATGCTCCCACAGAGTTTGCTGCTGGGCTGATCGTTCGAGTCAGGTGCGAAGGACACGTCGAAAACTGGAGTTTCTCGTAAACTGCCTCAGGCCACGTAGACGGACAATACGCTCACAGTCATATATTCTTTATCCTCTATATGGAATGTCTCATTTGATTGCCGTGCTGATGAGCTCAGAGGGATGTGACTTGTCAATCGTCAGTAAACGCGTGGCAAAAAGGGGTTGGATCTTTTCATTTAAGGCTTTCCTGAAATATAATCGAAGAAACGATTGTACACGAGAATCAATGAAGCACTTTGTAAACATTTTACTGTGTACTATGTAGACCGAGATAATTCGATACTGATAACTGATATCAGATCAGGACAACCATATAGTTTTAAAGAATAGGACTTTATTCCATATTGTTCCTTTGTTTTTTGCCTGTAGAAGAAGAAGCTTCACTGGGGCAGGCCCTGCCCGCCGGCTTCCCTGGCCCGTTCCTATTCGCCGACAGCCTCTCGTCCGTAGAGACGCTCCTCACCAACATCCAGGTGCCACCACGCCGCTCCTTTGCTTCATCTTCTGTGCGTTCCTCTTCACGAAACGTACGCGTGTCCGTTTCAGGGCCTCCTGAAGGTGGCGGTAGAGAACGCCCGCGTGCAGGACAAGCAGATCCAGGCGGAGAAGAGGGAGCTGAAGATGGAGCTCTACCGCGAACGAGAAATGAGGGAGAGTCTGGAGCGGCAGCTGACTTCGGAACTGCAGAGCAGAGGTCTCGCACGCGCTCGTAAATTTGCATCTTCTAACTCATTTACTGCCAGCTTGGTAAAACGGCATCTTTGACGTCAATGGCGGCGAAAGCCAATCCAGTGAAAGTGGATCGTCGTCTATAGACGTCAATGGCAGTGAATGCCAGTCCTGTAAAAAGGGATCTTTGACGTCTATAGCCGTTAATGGCAGTTGAAGGCTCGTCCAGTAAAAATGGATCTTTTACGTTTATTGCGGTCAATGGCAGCAAAGGCCAGCCCAGTAAAATTGACGTCTACAGCCGTCATTGGCATCGAATGAGTTAATTTTCTTTCTTGAAAGAAATGCTCTGAATGCGTAGGGAGTTTGTCCCAAAGCATTCTGGGAAATGAAGTCAACCCCAAACAGCTTCCGCCTCTGCCCGCAGCGTCCATCCAGAAACGTCTGAAGAAGGAGAAGAAGGCCAAACGGAAGCTGCAGGAGGCGCTGGAGTTCGAGTCCAAGCGGAGGGAACGGGGGGAGGACGCCCTCAAACACTCGTCCTCGTCTTCGCCCGAGCCGTTGCACGCCGCTGACGACAACGGCGCCGGTACATTTGTAACTCCCTGATCCGGCTCAAATGAATATTATTATTTAGGACTGTGAGTTCCAACTTTTGCTAAGCCTACCATCACATACCTCAGTGGCCTGGGTCTCATTTGGAAAAAAAAAAAAGAATCTTTGTCGTTCACACTACCATCAGAAGATACAGATAGGTGCAAAGAAAAAAAAAATTGGATGCAATGTAGACCTAGCCAAAATGCTATATGCTAACAGTCCATTTTCTTCATAAAGCATTTGAATAGAATGTAGAACTGTGATTCTGTCCTTTTTGTCTCAAGCAGATGCTGCGTCTGACCAGCAGGATGAACTGAACGGGAACCAGGAAGACAACGGAGCTGTGCAAGGTACACACACACACACACACACACACACACACACACACACACACACACACACACACACACACACACACACACACGTTTGTATGTCTGTACTTGTGAGGACCTTCACTGATGTAATGCTTTTCCTAGATCCTAACCCTAACCTTAAACCTTAAACCTTCAAACAGTGATTACTAAAGAACGGAATAAGGTAGAATCTTATTTTCCTTTTTCCTTACTTTTTCTGGGTAAAGAATGGAATGTTAATTTTTCATATGGTACCACCAAATGTCTACATAATCAGACAATACAATAGTCTGTCGGCCCTGAAAGATGTGTCAAAAAGCTTGAAATCGGCTGGCACGCGAGCACAGGTGTCAGACTCAAGTCCCGGGGGCCAAATCCGGCCTGCCACATCATTGTATGTGGCCTGCAAAATGCTAATTATGACTTTATGATTCAAACTAAAAGGTAGGTAAGCATTCGTCAAGGTTGTCAGCTACCCTCCATAAAAAAAAAAAAAAAACTTATTCGAGGAGAATTTTATTCTTTCTTATTGTTTTTGCTATTTTAAAAGACAAGAATACTCGTCCATGGCACTGAAACAGTTAACATAATGCATTGCATCTGCTAGCCCCTAAGCCAACATATAGCCCACGGCCCAAATGGTCAAAATAGGCTCAATCCCGCCAGCAAGATGATTTTATTATGTATAAAAAAAAAAGCTGTTTTTTCATGACAAATTTGAGATTCCTGACTAATAGTGATGTTATACTTGTGCTATTTGTTTTGTATTAAAAAAGAATCATAAATTTGAAGTTATATAGCATGCTTTCATTGGTCTAATCTCAACCCTCACCCAATTCAAACCTATACTCTAAAAGCAAGTCTTTACCCTCAAAAAGAGGTCTGAATACGTGAAGACCTGCCTAAATCTCCTCACTTCTCCAAACCGTCCTCGCCGAGTCGCTAGAAAACTCCAAACCGTTCTCACAAGTATAGCCGTACGGGAACACCCGCACATACACACGCACGCACTTGCGCAATCAAACAAGCCAAATGCGTGCGCGTCGGGTAAGTTGTGAAGCGTTGACAGGAAGCAGATTTTCGCCTACTGTAGGTGATTTGATATCATAACAGGATTAAGCTATTTATGTGTGCGTGCGTGTTAGCATGCGCGTCGCCGTCCTTCTTCCACCAGCTGCGCTCAGTCCTGCCTGACATTGAGAAGCTTCATTTCGAAACGCCGCATGTGTATAAAATTGCCGCTCCCTCTCCGTGCGCGCGCGCGCGCGCGTGTGTGTGTGTGTGAGAGCGAGTGTAAGTTTGATCCGCACTTGGGTGAGACAGCCAACTCTAATTAGCTCTCTCTCCTCTTTAGACCCCTTTAGATCCACACACTCGCGCGCACGCACACACTCGCAGGCCCACCTGATTTCATTAATGTTGATTGGCCCGGTAGGACCCCTTTGCCGCTGTACGCGCACACACACTTTCATGCTCGCTGCCATAAAAGTGTTTTGCACCTACAGTGATTTTAATGCACACGCGCGCACACACACACACACACACACACCTCCCTCGCCTCTCACCTTCCACACTCTTAATTAACGAGTGGAGAGAAAAGTGCTGAATACAAAGAAAGATGTGGCATTAGAATCAGAAGAGATGCGCCGAGGAAGTGGAGCTTTTATGGGAAAGGTTGCAACTAAAAATGCGGCCGTGAAGAGGAGACGGCGGCGAGGCAAAGGAGGGCAGGGGGAGGAAGACTTGAAAAATGTGACCTTGTTGCCAGACCCGCTGACATTTACGGCAACCTGCTGATAGACTTTAACAAGGCGGGTCAGGACCATTTTTCACTCGCGCGCACAAACGCGCCATTGCTTCCTAAACGTAAAGATATTTTTATTGTATTTTACAAAAATATAAGACTACCGCAAGTGCCCAGAGGATGCGCCTATGTATTGGACACACCCCTAATTTTACAGTCAAATTCTGGTATTTTCTGCTTTACCGTGTATAGACGCAAATTGACGACAGTGTAAAAACTATAAGAAAACAGAATAAATCTCATCTTTGTAAATTCGTCATACATTCTTGCGTTCATATCCAGAAGTTATATAATGTTCAGTGGACCCCCGGGTGACAGCGTCCCTAGCTTACTTTTTTTTTTTTCAGATTACGAAGTGGAATACTACATTTTTTTTTTCGTCCCCTTGTTACAGCATTTTTCCCACTTTACGGCATCAACAACAATTACAGAATTCAAACTTGGCGGTCAGTGTGGATGCGTATGACTGTGCGAGTCGCACCACACTCGTGCGTCACTTGAAGATGCTGGTCTGGTTTTGGTCAGTGTCACCAAGATGCCGATATGCTAAAGACTTGATCTCGTGTGAGTGCTTAAAATATCGTAATTAATGTGCATTTTGGTGCTTATTTCAAACTTTAATTGGTTAGCCACGGGTCGCAAAATCGCTCGTGATGTCAAAGGGAGAAGTAAGAAGATGATTAGTATGGAAATGAAGCTGGAGATAATCAAGAAATACCAAGAAGGCACGAGCATCATTAGCCTCGCTAGGGAATACGGCCGTAACTAGCTCAAGTCACGTCACTCCAAAGGTGAATCAAATTTCCTTTTTACTTTATATATTTTTTATTATGTTATTCAATTATATACATGTATTTTTTAATATGTATATAAAATGTTGATGTTTTTACCTGGGGTTTTGTACGCATTAGCGAATGAGCTTTCCATTGCCCGCCGTATGACGATTTCGCCTTACGATCCCAACTCCGGAACGGATTAATTTTTTGTGGCGGGGGTCCACTGGATTTGCTGCAGGTTAAGTGTGTTTCCGATTTCCCACATTGTGAGCGGTCAGTGAAGCATAGGTGTTGAACTCCAGTCCTCATGCTCTGCATGCTCTTTGGGTTTCTGTCCCCAATACTTCTGATTCAAAAGACTAGCTTATTAGCAAGCTCTGCGCAACTTGAAAATAATCCTAATCATTTGAATCGGGTGTGTCTGAGAATGAAGGTTTGAAAACATGCAGGATACCGGCCCTCGAGGACCGGGGTTCGACACCTGTGGTCTATAGCATAAACTAGCCGCTACTGATCACTTTTGAACATGCCAGCCTGAAGCAAATGTGTCTTACGTGGGTTTGATGTCACTTTGTCTTTTTGAAAAGCAAAATATGGTTAAAGAGGTTCCTATTAGATGGAAATGTGTTTGGTCTTCTGGTGTTTATAATTGTTTTTCGTTGAACAAAATAAAACATTTGATGTTATTTTTATTCCTATTTTCAAGTGACGTGTGTGGTGATATTTTGGCTTTGGACTTGAAAAAATGATTGGTAAAATATTGGCATATCTGACAGTTTGTTAACACTGCAAAAAAACGACCACAACTAACATGCATTTTGAGAAACTAGCTTAGTTGCTACTGAAAAATGAGTTTGTAACTAAAGTGTCTCTCCTGCTTGGATTTACACTAACCTGTTTATTTTATTATTTTTATTTTTTATTTTTTTGCAGTCTGCTCAATATAAAGAACAATTTGAAAACCGGGAACTTTATATATATATTACTAATTTTGCCAAAATCGAGTCTCGTAAAAAATGAAACTCTTTCGGTGCACCTCACTTGACCACTAGGAGGCAGTCTAGTCACGCAGACGCAAATGATCAGACGACTTCTTCCGCTAGTACTTCTTGCTTTCGGTTGTTTGTTTTTGTCGAAACAACTTTTACACCAGGCAGATGTGGGGGGGAATGGCTCCGGATAAAAATATCCTCAACGTAACAGATAGAGGACACAAGGTGAGGAATGGGAGGGGTGCTGCATGGCAAAAAAAAAAGCCTGTCGGGGGTGGAGGGGGCGATCCGAGTTAAAAATAGCAAAGGACACCAGAAGACTCGCAAACGGGAGAATACGATCGCCGAAAAGTTCTTTTCCGAACGGATGTCCTGTCAGAGAGAGCGGGACGGCATTACGGCCGGCGTTATGCAGAAAATGTAAACACTTTGCAACGTTGGCAGAAAACAATGACACCGCAGGGGGAAAGGAAGGCGTGCTCGCGCGTGTGTGTTTGCGTGAGAGAGGCTGCTGAGATGAGATCTGAGATCGCAGCCATAAAGGGAGAGGAAGCGGCAACAACATACAATTAACCCCAGTTTTATATTCAGCAAATTTTGTGTCGATGGCTACGTGAAAAATATATGCGCTGTATGTGTGCATTTAAGTAGGATTCGGCTCTGGTTTTGGTCTGTCACATCTGTCAGAAAATCGGCAAAAATATTCATCGTTTTCTAGTTTAAAGCAGATGATGCATAGCAGTCTTGTTTGGGGGAAAAAAAAAAAAACACCATCTGCTTTATGATATATAAATTGAGAATATTTACCGGAGAGGCTGTCTGTCTGTCTGTTTTAAACTGTTTTTTTTACACTCTGTTTTATATTGTTACTGTTTTATTATTATATTTGTGCCCAATAAATTGTTCGGTATTTTAGTAACTATGCAGCACTTCGGTCAGCCCTTTGAGGTTGTTTTTAAATGTGCTGAATAAATAAACTTGACTTCAACAACAAGGCTTCTAAACAAAACAAAGATCTTTTTTACAATTTGATTTGTTGATTAATCTTTCCCCCTTTCATTCATATATATACATATATATATTATATATATATATATAATTAAATTAACCATTGCTGTTTTAATGTATGGAAAGCAAGCATGGGGCCAAAACGTCAACACAAGCTTGTGCTGATTTTATGAAATACTGAGCAAAAGTTTTGAAAACAGCTTCCTCTCTTTCACAATGCTGTGCCAATAATAAACTTCTCATTTTTGGGTTGCCCTGAAAAGTAATGACACATATTTACATATTTTTACGTTTTTTTTTTTACATTTTTTTTTTCAAGTGTTTTGGCTAAAGGAAGATCTAAAGTGGCTGTTAATAAATTAATTTTCATAAAAAATGGAGGTAAATACTAACTTAATTACCTAAAATAATTTGGTTATCGTAGTATTTATTGCCTAGTGATCAATTACTTAATTCACGTAGCCAATTTTTTGGACTTTAAAAAAAAAAAACGTAAAATGATGTCTTTGGGATAGAATGAGCTAAACGTTAAACCTTTCGATACTGTAAAGAGCGTCTTTTTTACTGATGGTTTTGTTTTGTCTCCAATTCAGAATCTCGGGCTTTTCTGAAGACCACCATCATGTTCTAGTGACAAAACGGGCCCACCCTCCACCGCCGCATCCTTCCTGGGCGGGATGCAAATTTTTTAAACGTGATGCCCCATCATCAGAAAAGAAGATGAAAAAAAAAAAAAATCTTCCTTCCACTTTCTGTCATGCGACTTCCTTCCCGCCCCATTTTTGTTCTTTTTACTTTTTCTTTTTTTTTGTGGTTCCCGCGCAAAGCATGCTGGGAGGAACGGACCAAAATATGACCTCGTTCTATTTACGCACGCTACAGCACCGGATTTGGCAGAACTTAAGTCCGCCTCATTGGCTGGCCCGCTCAGATTGGATGGGAATCAGAACATTGGTGCTGGAAGAAGACTGTCAAAAAAAAAAAAAAAAAAAACAATAACGTACTGGGATTGGAGGGTCCCGTCTCATTTCCTTATTTTTTTCTTTTCCAAACAAAGCAAAATATTGGAAAACGGTTTTACCCTCAACACACCTTTTACTCCTCATCTTGAACTCAATGAAGCTTTTTCTATCACTTCGAAGGACATGTTTAAAAAAAAAACAAAAAACGACTTTTGTTTTTATTCCAACGAAGTGCGTTTTAGAGTATTCTATCCTCAACCTGAGCAGGAAGTAGTAGTTTTCCACGTGACTTGAGTAGCACTTTTCCTTTCCTTTTCGCCCAGCAGGTGCGCAAATCAAGCGCGGCTCGGCTCCACTTTGTAACGTCGGTCACCTGCACTTTTTTATTTTCTTTATTGCTGGTGCGAACTCTTTTTGTTCCTTGTGAATCGGAAATGTACAGGAATGGCTCGTGTGTGTAGATAGAAGTGACACTGGCTGGTTTTTTTGTTGTTTTCTTTCTTTGGCTTTCATGTTTGTGACTGCAAATATACACGATGACGACCACGGGGGGTGACGCGCACTCGCTGCTCTTTTCTTCTCCGCCGAACGCGCGGCCTTTCCTCTGCCAGCGCACCGCCGTCTCCTCCTACCTCCGCGGCTCTCCGTCTCCATCGCTTTTACCAAATAGCTGATGTCACTTTTTCCATTTCCTCCTAATGGAAGCCCCGAGAGCTGAGCGATGGACGGCGGGGGGCGAGCGGCCCCGCGATGAGGAGGGATGGACGGGAGATGATGGAAGGAATGAGGAGGGATGAAGAGGTGACGGCGTGAAGGATGTGAGTAACCATGCGAGAGAAAATGAAGGGAGGAGGAAGGGGAGGGACCACAAACAAATGCTTGAAGGTGTCCCGGTAACCGCGGTAATGCTAGACAACTTTGACAAAAAACGCTAAAAGATTTGCGATTGTGGCTTCAAGTAATTATTTTTTAAGGTCCTCCGCCCGTTTATTTTGTTTTTTACCACCGCCAGCAATAAATTAATCTTTATTACAATGAAAGATGTAAGATTTATTATACAGTGCATACATGATTTAGATTTTTAGGTGAGGCTTATGCTAAAATCCAGACAACATTGGATTCATATGAAAAGCAGCTTATTTATCTGCTCAAATTAAACTTGTTTTACCCTTTTCAAGCTGCAGTCTTTGAACTGTTTACTCAAAACATTCTAATAAAAAAGTGTGGCGTAAGAACATACTGTAAGTCATAAATCAAAAGGCATCAATAATTCAAACATCTGTGACTTCAATCACTTTCCACGCTACTAATGAATATGTCAACATGTGACCTGCGTCTTTTAAGTAACTTATCTGGGCAATACATGAGCAATTTATACACACGTGTGTGTGTGTGTGTGTGTGTGTGTGTGTGTGTGTGTGTGTGTGTGTATATATATATATATATATATATATATATATATATATATATAAACCCACGATAAGTGAAAACTGTGACATAGTGCCCCCCAGAATGACTATCTAAATATCTTTTTTTAATGTGAAAAGTCTTCATTCTATGCATATTATTTAAGACAAATATTACTGTAGAACTCTACACATATATACTTAAATGATTAAACCTTGAAGTCTCGCGCCAGCCACGGCCATATTAGAAGTCAAATTAAAGTCAATTTTGTATGACGGCAGGAGTTGGAATCTACTCTCGCTTCACATCTTGAAGCGTCGGCCGGTCGGGCGGTCTCATTCATAAAACAAGGAGGCCGGTCTTGCTCCTCCAAGACAGAGGAGCAAATCTCTTACTTAGATTTCTTTTATAATAAAATGGTACAAGTATTTCAAATGTAAACTTACATTGTTATCATGTTTTATCATGTACAGATTTGACTTTAATTTCGATTTCGGGACATCGCTAATATGACCGCGGCTGCTGCGAGGCTTCAAAGGATGGAAATGGGTATCTGTTCGGTTACTGTATAAGCTTTAATCATTTAAGATATAAGTACATTTCTGTACTGCAATAGTTTCACATACATGGCAAGTGCATTTATAGTTACCTCGTCTGTCTGGCATGCAGGAAACCGTCACAGCAAGTCTCTCCACAATATAGCTACGCCCTGAAAAAAACAAAACAAAAAAAAATAAAATAAATATACATATATATATATATATATATATATATAAAATCAATTAATCGTTCAGCTCAAGAACCACCCCATGAAGACAAAACCCATGTGCTGCACATTCATGATTTTTGCGAGGATGAAAAAGACGAAGAAGAGAAAGACATGACGGAGGAAGAAATGGGCACTTTGCTCCATCATTAGTCTTCATTACAGTCTTGAGCAGGAAAATTAGGATGGGAATTTCCTCCCAAAACGCAGCCCAGGAATACAAGGTGTGTGTGCGTGCGCATGCGCGCGTGTCAAAACTAATAAACCTTTTCTCTGTACACACACATCTCACAGCTTTGTCCATCCTTCACATACGTCGTTTATTGTTGGTCATTTTGTTTTCACCTCATGGTTGGTGGCTGGCGTTGCAAATAAAAAAAAGTGCACCAAGTTTGAGAAATGACAAAAATCAGACAAGAGTGTAATTCCCAAAATTATGAAAGGGATCCACAGTGTTAAAAAAAAAAATGGTGTGATGGCAGCGCGCCTCGCAAGATTTGTATTTTCGTTCCTCCTGTCGTCCGCCAACGTTCATTTGATGGATGGCGGTGCGCTGACGCAAAACACCAACACGACGTGAACAAAACCACGCGATGGCACTCGCAAACGTGATTATTTGTTTTCTTGGATGGAGCGTCAAAGATGACTTGAGTGGAAGGTGTGATCACAATGCCCTCCCTTTCGCCTCCCTGTCATTTCACAGCCTAAATGTGCAAAGGTCAGCTGTTATTCATGGCAGGCCCCGAGGAGTGTGTATATTTGTGTGTGTATGCAAATGTTGGCCAGTGTGAAAGCTTGCATGTCACACCTTTCTGCTCCAAATGCCATGTAGCCCCGCGATTAGCACGTTAGCGTGTTTGCGCTCCCTTGTGCCAAAGAGATTTCAAGTGGTGAGCTGGTGACAAAGGGACACGCAGTGTGACAGTGTCATTTAAATCAGCTTTATTTTGTTTTTTAACCGAGGCGAAATCATTTATCTGAATTTTGCGATATTGCTCACACTTTTGCACCACTATTTGTGTTCAAAATGTCATCGCTTTAAAGCTAATAAAACCGGTTTTAATCTTTTTTTGACGCGATTGTGCTGGTTTTCAGCAGTGGATTAAGTTGGTCGAGTCCCAACCGAAGGCCGGTGTATCAATACGACTGCCTGTTCACTTGGCATCGATGCATAAAGCTGAAGTCTGGCGCTCTCAAGTGGTGATTAGTTGTAATTACATTGACAATTTGTTTAGCTCTGGCTTCTCCGAGTAAAGACGTGACATTTTACCCCCCCCCCCCCCCCCCCCCCCCCCCCCCCCCATTAGTAACTCGCTAATGCTAGTAGTAAAGTAGTGGACGTTCATACGGAACTATCAACATGTTTGTTTGGTTGTATTTTGTGTACGTTTTGCAATACATTTTTGAATGACGAATTATACTGTTATGCTCAGTAGAGAACTGCTAGCAACTGAACAAGGTCTAAGGAACACAAAATTGTGTTTAAAGGCATTTATAGGCGTAATCCTGCAAAAAAAAAACAATGCACAAAACATGTTTTCACACACATACATACACACACACACAGTAGGAAATACACACCTATGTACCTTAAATAGCACTTTACAGATACGCCATTTATGCTAGCAATACAGTAACGAACTTTTGTCAGACAAAATGATCAGATTTAGTTGAATATTTTGGTGTTAGTTACGTATTGTGTAAGTTTTACAGTAAAGTTTGAGTGATTGAAGCAAGCATGTTTTGCTCATTAAGCTACTGTATGTGGAGAACTGCTAGCAACGGAACACTTTTAAATTGCTAACGAGTTTCCACATGTAAACAGATGAGGGAATACTTTAGAATTGTATTCAAATGAGATTTGATATATCTTCAAGGGCTAAATAATACTTAAAATGCTGAAATAAGCTTAATTGAGCACAAGGGCAAATACTTTGTTTATAAACAACTTTCCATGTTTTAGGTGTAATGCTGTAAAAAACGACTAGTCGTAAATTTTACCACACTGCAATCAAGTCCAAAGGTAATGAATATTTTTATATATATAAAACTTTATTGAAAGACAGAAATGCAGCACAATCAAGCAGATATGTTCACAGAGAACACAACAAAAACCAGTAGGAAATACACACGCACACATGTACCTTAAATAGCAGCGTAGACACACACACACACACATCCGGCATGACCATTAAAATTACAGTGTAGTATAATTATGACTTCATTGTAGCAAACGTTCCTGCAAGCATTCTTCACAAAGTCTTCACAGCTCCGTCTTTGTCTCGGATAGAGACACCTGAGGCTGAACTCCCTCTGTCCTCTCCGCCTTTTTCTTCTTTACTTTCTTCTCAGTTTTCTTCTTGCCGTCAACTCCTTCCCTTTTCTTCTTCTTTTTCTTGTCTTCCCCAATGGCCGCGTGGTCTCCCTTTTTTTTTGGTCTCCACTCCTCCTTCAAGCAGGCTGGACAAAAAACACACAGTCTCAAGCAGCTTCAGAGGGACATACTGTAGCTGTCCTCATTGTGTGTCTTTGTGTTTCACCTGTGTCCTGTCCTATGAGCACATGCTTCTCACACAGGTAGGTAGTCAAATCTTCTTCCTGGTTGCCCCGGTACCAGTTTTCAATCACGTCCTCATACTCCTCCACCAACACGTCACACTAACACACACACACATGCTTAGAAGTAATTTCAACATATCTTTTATCGTTTTTTTTCCCCACCCTCTCATACGCAGATTTACCCGCTTCTTGAGGTCCGACACTTCCGCAGATGTCTCGTTCCACAGCTCATATGGAATGTCCATGACCACATTGACGCCTTTATTGACCAGGCCGTGAAGGGTGGAGAAGGTCTCGGACATGCCCTTCATACACAAATTTCTAGTTGGAGCAATTAAACAGCCATTGATTTATTGGGAAGTGCAACTCACCTTGGCGAAGCGATTGCTGCCGCTTCTTTCTTTGTGCAGGTTGTATTCCAGAAGCCTCTGACACACATTTTCCACCACCTCAATGAAGCGCAGGTCGCTGTGGACAGACAGAGGAAAGACGGGCTTCAAATGAGGATTTGAGGCGAAGCAAAATAGTTTGCACGAATGCGCAATGCTGCATACTTACGATTTGACATATTTGATGGGAGGAGCTCCCTTGCTGTCAATGAAGCGATAGTTGCGGTCGATCACTTCCTTGGTCTTCCCCGTTTCATCGAAGGCGGACTTCATCTCAATGCTGACAAACTTGCAGACTAAAAACAAATTAATACAACATTTGGATATTTTATCATATCTTTTTTTTCGAATCTTTTTTTTTTACATTAAAAAACAGGAAGTAAATAATTGTGTTGTAAATTTCTTTGCCCAGTGCTTTCTTTTCAAGGCATAATTCGGGATATCACTGTACATTTTACGTGTTCTTTACTTATTTCGTATTTACCTATTGTTTCCGGTAAGTAGAAGTGCATTGTGGGTTGTTAGTAGTTGATGGTCAGTTACCTTCACAATTGTCCGGGAGATGAACCCACTCGTCGTCGCCGTCGGTCTTTGCAGCCGTCCCAGCCGCGGCGACGGTCACCAAAAGGCAAAAACGAGCCACTAAAGTCATCCTGCTTGCCTTTGTTGGACTCGGTCTCAAAGACACGCACGTTTTGTCCGTTTTAAAGTTTCATTAACGGATTGTTTTATCCCCCATTCGGTGGTTCATCGCAACTGAGTACACTTCCTGTTTCGGCTGTTCGCCAACCAATCAGAGAGAAAGAAGTGGCACCAGCTCGACCAGTGAGGAGGCAAGACTGACAGGAAGAGGTGTTTCTATACGCAGATACCGTCAGGCGCATTGCGTGCCCTTTAAAATAAAAATCCACAGGAGGGCGCTGTCTACACAGGAAAAAAAGTACGTTTGTCGCGAAGATTGGATTGTTTGTTGTTTAAGGGTGAGTATGGAAAGTAAAACACTATAGTCTTGTTTCTTACGTCCACACCCCCCCTCCCTTTTTTTTTGGTATTTTACGTCTTAACATTTTTGTTTTCTTTGAGCAGCTAGAAGGAAAGACTATAAATACAATTAATTACTAAAACTAGTGGCTGGCCTCAGTAATAAGCTAGCACGTGGAATACATTTACAAATAAATCGTAACTGACGAAAAACAAGAACGTCTAATTTGGGATGTTTGATATGTTATAATCACAAGAGACAACTTTTGCAGTTTATTGTGCCAAGTGCAATCATTCTATATAAATATATATATATATATATATATATATATATATATATATATATATATATATATATATATATATATATATATATATATATATATATATATATATATATATATATTGTGTGTGTGTGTGTTTTAATGTATGTATGTACACAAAGTGCTATGCACAACTCCAATACAAAATATGCACATGAGATGCAGCTGTTTTCATCCTATATCCTCTTGTTTTACACATGTATCTGTGACTGAGTGGCGTGGGTGTCAGTGATTGAGTGTGCACATTTGTCTGTTTATCGCTCGGGATAGCAGCTGGCTAACAGTCAGTTGTGAAAGCGCAGTTTGTGGTTGAATGTGCTTGTGATGCTTATATTTTCAATTTTAACAGAAAAAAAATATTTTCATCCTTGACCACCTGTAGAGGGATTACATTTTTTTTAAAACAGCAGTGTTAGGCCATATTAATTTAGCTTGAAAATTTTACACTAAAAAATGCAGTACACGTTGTCCTTTCTAAGTTTGATCTCCCAACTTGGACAGTCTACATCTTCTACAGCTCTCCTTCTGTCTCGCACTTATTCCCATGTGAGCCGGAAAATCCCATGAGATAGTGAGAAATCTGTGATAGCAAGTTATATTTAAAAATTCTTGACCGTATCCTGGACTTTCGTTTGTCCTTTCGCCATGGGAGACAAAGACGACTGTTCTCCAGCCGTTTCTTCTTTTTTTTTTCTTTCTTTTTTTTTTTTATTATGAGGCGCTTCATCATGCTGTTGCAGCCTGCCAAAAGGACAGCCGGCTCCCGGTGACGTACTGTACGTCCGCGCACACACGCGCGTCCTGGCAGAGCGTGTGTCTCATAGAGCAAGTTGACACTGAGTTGGTGGAGGGGCGCTCGATGCGGCGTGCAGAGAAAGAAAAGATGAGAGCTGGTTCCTGTTCAGCAACGCGGCCCACACAAGAGCTTTGTGCGAAAAACCCTCATGTCTCTCTCAGTAATACGAGCATCACAATCACACGTGCTCTAGACGCAGCAAAAAGCACTTTCAGCAGTCGCACAATGTGGGGTTAATGTCGTTCACACACTATGTGCAAGAAAAAAAAAATCAGTTGGTGAAGCTAGGGATTTTGCCAGTTGGTCCATGATCCATTTGCCGAATATCAAAATCTTGAATAAAGTCAACATTTTTTTGGCTTTTAATAATCCACATCAGTGCAGCATTCATATCAGTCATTCTATACAGAAGATAAAGAATATATGATTGCTTTTGTATCATGTAAATCAAGTAAATCAATTGGAACTATGGTAGCGTGGATTATGGCCAGAATAATCATGATTATTTTGGTCGATATTGAAAGCAGGATTATTCATCATGTTTGGTCAAACATGTCTATTTACTTCTCTTCTTTTAACCAAGCAGTATATAAACAAGGCTTCAAGGCTTGATACAGTACTTAGAAATAACAAGAATGAACTAAAATAAATAAAGTAAATATATTTAAAGAATTTCACCCAATTCACCCAAAATTTGGCACACAGGGCAACACAGCTAACTTTCTGAGTGCAAACCAATGAAAAAAAAAGAAGCCTACTTAGAACTTGTGTACATATTGTCCATATTCAACCTGCCGTTTTATCTCAGCTGTAGTAGATCAGCAAGTAAACATTTTGCCTCTGACTTTTCTCCTCCGATCTCACAGTATTTTGGGCGAATTTCGGGGAAAAAAAAACACCACTTTCAGGCTAAAATGCATTGTAATGCATTACTTTACTCCCATTTGTAACGTGTACAATATCACTATTTTTTGTGTATAATTTATTACATTGCCGCGTTACTGTAAAAAGTAATGCATTACAGTAATAACAATACTTTTGTAATGCTTTACTACCAATACTACTCAAGTATAGCCGTATAAACGCGTGTGTGGTTGAGTGAGAGCTTCTCTCTCGGGCATGTATTTAGAGAGGCTGAATTGTTTGACACTTGTAGCTCTTTTTTTTTTTTTTATTATTATTTCGCCATATGGGTCCCGAGGGGTTGGAGTGGTGGTGCAGTTTAAATGCCACATATATATTTTTTATGTCACTACTTTGGTGCTATAATAGGTCAAATGTACACACACAAACACACACACACTATTGGTTTATTGGTGCGAGGTGTGAATTTGCCCTTGTTTTCCCCATCTTGTAGGAACATAAATCTTGTAGCAAAAAGTCAGTAAAGTGTCCTCAGTGTGTGTGTTGTGAGTGTGTGGGCACATGTGTGTTTGCGTGAATAAAACACGATGACCCCCTCCCTCAAGAGACACTGCTGTCAAAATGCGTGAGTGTGTGTGTGTGTCGCTGAAGATTTGTCTTGTCTCGAAAGCAAATGAGACAACGCACACACACATGAGGGAATCAGACCGCTGTTACAAATATTGACTCTATCAGTGATTGATCCTCATCTTTGTGTGTGTGTGTGTGCTCACCTATCAAGGGAGCTTTTACAGTGATCAATACTGATCGATTTGTGTGTTCATATCTCATTGGCAGGGGGAAAAAAACGGTGTGCCCCGAGGCTGCGAGTCTTTACGGCGATTGGCGAGGTGCGATCGATCGTCAAATCGGTGCGGCCAGGCGCCCCGCCGGTTACGCGGCAGCGACACCCGGGCCGGTCACCATGGCGACGTGGAGAAGCGCCACGTGAGTGAGCCAATTAATAAACACACAGAGCGCACTTAGCCGAGCATCCCCAAATCCCCTCGGCGGCGTCCGGTTGAGCTGCGTCGAGCTGGCGTGCGGGTTGCCGTGGTTACGGGCACACATTTTGGGGTGACGCGGTTGGTGGTTCGGAGTTTTGTTGCTTCAATGTAAGTCTTACACTTGTCTAAAGGATTTAGGATTTTGGCTAGCGCTCTAAAAGGTTTATAATGGCCTTTAACCTTGTGCGGTATTTTGGCCAATCCTTTTGATCTTTACATCCATTAAGGAACTGAAATTTCACCCAGATGATGTCAATATGGTGTTCCCACTTAGTTATCACACTAGCAGGAGTGTGCCTTGGCTCAAATATTGCCAGGATGATGTGGAAGATGTGGAAGTGACCCAAAAACGGTCAAAATACCGCAAAAGGGACAAATGCCACAAGATGGCAGCAAAGCTCTACTTTTCTAACAGACAGGGATATGGAAGCTCTTTCCTTCACTTTATTTGTTATTTGGCAGCAATATGCCACAGTATTTGACAAAAGTATTACGTATTTAAATTTTAGAGCACAAAAAGACTGAATAGGCAAATGTTTCAGTTCAGCAAATAACAAAAATTTAAAAAGATTAAAAAAAAAAGTTAAACTTACTGCCAATCATTGGAAAAGGAACCCTCTAGATTGCCAGTGTATTTAACATTTTCACTCATCTTTCTGACAGAATATTGTGTGCCATCTCTATGTTAATATGGGTGGTATCATATGAAAGATTGACTTCCATTCCTTACTTTGAATTGCATGTAGATAATAGCTGTGTTATAAGTGAAAGAACACTGCCATCCAATGGTCACTGTTATCACAACAGTGCGCTATTGGCTTAAGTTAGGTAAGCAATAGTCAAGGGTGTTAGCTCCTCACCATAAAAAAACGTATTTGACCAGAATTTTATGATTTCTTATTGCTATTTTAAAGACAAGAATTCTCATCATTGGCAGTGAATCAATTGTATTTAGTCAATTGTATTTACCTTTGTGATGTAAAATATCTATAATATGTGATGAAAAATATCTTTAGCATTTATGTAGCCACTTATGCACAGATTGGTGCCTTGAGATAAGCGTCACAGTTAAGCAGTTATATTGTTCGTTTTGTTCTTGGAAATCATTTTGCTCGCCAGATTAAACCGCCTCTGAGGCGCGGATCTGGCCCGCGAGCCATACATTTGGCACCCCTAGCGCAGAGGCAATTTGTTTACCCCCCAAAAAAACTGCATGGAGGGAAATGTGTTATATTATTATTAGGGGGTAACATCCCCCTCACCATTTTCGATTGCTTGCCATTAGCCAATAAATGGACACAAAGTCTCCACAAGCTGCGTTTCATCACTCACACCCTCTACACCGCTACTTCCTTTCCAAGTCCAATAATTTATTGAGCAGCTCCAAGTGGGGCAAAGTCAAGGAAGAACCGAACGAGGAGCCACAATCCTGGAGGCAACTCAAAAAGAAGCAAAAGACAAACCAGAGTAGTCCTTATTAATATAGTTATTATTATTAATGTAAGTATTACTAATATAAGTGTTATTGGGGTAGAATGTCGTTCCTTGGCCCTGCAGGGTGCAGAAAGAAAGAGGGGAAAGGGGGTGCAGGTTATCACAACAGTGTAATGGGGAAGCGGGGTCCCTTTGTCCTTTTAGATTTGTCTCTTCAGGCTACGTTCAAATGAGTTCTGGTACTTCCATTCTCGTGGGCTTAACAGGCCGCGTAAAGTGGTTAAAGGGAAAACGGCCTTGTCCTTGTCATTCCCTAACTTCTTCCGTCCTCCTTGACGTTGACGTTGTCCGCTTTGCACCGCTCACAAAGATGCTCGTTGACTTCTGTCGGTATCGTTTTACGTACATCATGGCACACATTCCTAAAAAAAAAAAAAAGCTATTCCATGTGAATGATGCAGCGTTATTGCCAAGTGAAAAGGTGATAAAGCGAAAAAACGATCAGGATTGGCTATCTCGCTTATGATTGAACGAGCTAATTCGCGCATGTTTTAGCAAGCACGTGCACTAATATATTGATGAAGGAAGTCGGTGCTATAAAGTGAGCCGCTAATTGCGCTTGGGGAAAAACAATGGCCTTTTCCTTTAAACGGGACATTCATCCATCCATTTTGTCCACAAATTCGAACCGATTGACTCCCTGGATTGAATATTCAGCTAGAAATAGGGGTGCCCCGATGCAATCACAGTACTGTCCGATACCGATATTGTTACAACATCGGCAGGAATGATACATACTTTGATTTATTTTTTAGGATGAAATTTAGGAAGAGACTTGATCAGGTGCTACTATTTAAACAAAACACTGCAGTCAGCAACAGTAAGTATGAGGAAATGCAATCTTAAAAATTAACATCTGGATGCTGGAAAGAAGAGCAGGAGTGGAATATGGAATGGGCTTCTTGTAAAAAAAGTGTCAAAAAACAACAAAAAGTACTGGGCTGATATTTTATCGATATATGATTTCAGTAATGAATTGGGACACCCCTATTTATAGACGGTTCAGAGTCTTAAATGATGCTAACATGCCGGCCGACCAGGAGAAAACGCTCACAGGCTTGTAGAGAACACGCAAAGATGAGCTGTGGATTAAACCCAGAATTCCAGAAGTTGTCTTAAAAAAAAGAAAAGAAAAAAAAAACTTTTGCCTTGCTTTGTTTGGGTTACTTGACACGGACGACGATACAACCGTCGCATGTCCCTCCCAATGGCAAAATGGCGGCCAACAAAGGCTGGATTTACACAACATGGTTCAAGCGACAATTACAAACGTTTTGGCACAGAAGAGGGAAAAAAAATGCATGGAATTGGATATCACCAGATAGGAATCAGGCTTCTGCGTTATCACCGGATGCCAAGGAAAGATTGGATCTTCTGTCGTCAAAGTGCACAAACAAAAGCATTGAAAAAACAGCCGCTGTAAACGACAGCAAAAGCATAAATGATTAAATATGGTGTACGTCGGAGCTGAATCGAACGAGATGTCAATATGTACTGTACATTCGAGGTGAGACATCGCGTAGGTGTTAACGTGCATGTCGAGAGTGCGCGCATGCGGTTCGGTTCATGTGTTCGCTAAATGTAAACACAGTGATGTGGGATATGTGTCACTGGTAAATAGAAAGAGGAGATTCGGGCTTTCGCCGGGAAGCGGGCGTTTCGACCCGCGGTGTAAATCCAGCCTCGGCTCTTGGACTTCATCCCTGTGCAACGTGCTGGAGCAAACAAAAAGTCAGGCCAGCCCAACGCGCTTCTATAGTTGCGTGCTGACCGAGTCCTCGACGACCTCGCAGGTGTCCTCGATGACGTCATCGCAGGGTCCGACCCACCCGCCCATCATCATCATCACCCCGCCGCCGCCCGCCGCCGCCTCCACTCCGCCGCCTTGGAAAATGTCCTCGCTGGAGTCCAAGAGGCGCGAGCTGGACTCGGACATGTTGGACGTGCAGTGCAGCGACTGACATGGGCAAGGGGGAGGCGGGGGCAGCGTCAGGAGCGCGTCGCGTCCGTTTGTTCTCCGCGGCGAGAAGGAGGAGCTGTTGGCGTCCACGGAGCGGCCCACCTCGTTCAGGCGGGTCTCGCTTCTAGTCACGCGGTCCAGTCCCGAGTCCGAGGGCCCCCCCCGCGGGAGGAGCAGCCCGTCGGAGATGGTGTAGGACGGCGGGGATTGGAGGGGCAGGGGCGAGCGCTTGGAGCGAGAGAAGAGCAAGGAGAGGCGCTTGAAGGAGTCCGTCTTGGCCGCCGGCGTCGACAGACGCTGCAGGCGGCTCTTGGTGCGAGCCAGCGAGGTGGACAGCGAGGAGGAGAACGACGAAGGCGACGGCGAGGGGAGGGCGCTGCTGGCGGAGGGCGCCATAGTCTTCAGCCCGTTGCTCTTTGGTTTCTCTTCCAGCTCCTCCCCCCAGCCCACGACTTCCTCCTCGCCCACCTCGCCCTCGTGCTCCGCCCGGCTCATCCCGGAAATGGAGCGCACCAAGGCGGAAACGCCGAGCGCGGGCGCCGGCCGGCGGTCGTCCTCCTCCAGCGGCACAGTGAAGGTCACGCCCTTTGACTTTTGGCCGGTGTCGCCCGGCTCGCTGTCGTCCTCCGAGGCCGCGCCGCCGTCGTCTCGAGCCATGTCGCTGGACGAGGAGTAGTGTCGGCGAGGAGGACGTCGGTTGCCCAGGAGATCCAGGACTTCGTAGCGGAAACTGGAAATGTCCTGCTTGAGCTCCTGGAATCGCACAGAAGATAAGATGATTGTGATGTTGATGAGAGCGGGAGATTTTGACTGCCTCCAGGACCTGAGTCAGCTGTTTAATTTTGGACATCTCTTTGAGATTTCCGGATTCTGGTCAGAGAAGACCCCTGATTTGTTATACGTACAAAACTACGCAGAGCAGGACGATTATACCCAGAGGCGGGCAGTCCATCACCGAATAATTGTCCTTCGGTCCGTCATCAATGGACAATTGTTTTGCCAACAGAACCACGAATGACGGAAATTCTCACTAAACAACCGACTAAGCATGATGGAAAGTGAATTTTCGTGTATGTGGGCATTCTGGGCCCCTCCCTCCATTTTACTAAGGCCAAATGGAAACGCTTGCCACCTTTCCAGCGGAAAAGCCATAAAAATATGTTTGATTACATTGACAAAGCTCCAGTAAAAGTATTCCAGTGAAATACAGATCAAGCCTTACATCTATAAACCCACGTTATATGCTGCTGCGCTTTTAAAAAAATCCCATCAGAAATGTATTCACACGTTTCCAATCATAGCTTCAGTTAGCATGCACGCATTAGCCAGACTTGTATACCAAAAGGAGGTGGAGGAGGCGAAGAAGAAGAAAAAAAAACAAGAAAAGGAAGGAATAGAAGAACTAACAACTACAAAGCCAAAAAAGACGGAGAAAAAGATATAAAAAATGAAATGGGCTGTATAGATTTAATAGCATCCAGCTAACAGTAAGCAATGTCATTATATGCTATACAGTATATGTATGTATGTACGTAGACATATTAAGGCTAATAATAAGGCTATTATATATTATCAACTGCAGTCGACTAAGGGGAGCAAGAGTATTTTTTTCCACTTAAAACACTACTGCCGAAGATGCGGTTACGATACAAAACCTCAGCAGACCACTATTTGGACTTACATTTACAGCTTTAAAAATAAATAAATGGCATACTTACGAAAGACGGACCAGCAAAAAGAAATGTCAAAAATTCAATGGCGGAATGGCGATTACAGTGTAGTACGACCTGACTGACCGGCAAATTATTATCGTCCACTTGCAAAAAACAAATGGACGGAGTGTTGTATCAGTACCAGATGTACAAACTTGGAGTGGTCTAGTTCTAATGGAATAATTGTGGATATATTTATATGTATTATCACATAAAAACACACCTATTGGCACACACACACAGATACAAACAATTCTTATATGATATTACTGTGAAACTTGTAACCGCCTTCTTTGTAATCTTTGTAATAAAACAAAGAGGAGAACCCGAGAGCACCGGATGATCTTGTTGCGCGCCGCCACTTTTGCAAAAGATTATTTTGACTCAGAGTCTCTGCCTTTTCTCCGCTCTCTAATTATCGGTAACTCTGACACGGTGCCCACCTTAAAGTTCTCTTCCGTCAGGCCCTCGTCCGTCTTGGCGCTGCGGATCATAGCGGCCACATATCTCTTCACCAAGTTTCGGATCACTTCCTGTTGAAAATGGCGGTTTAGTATTTAATGACGTTAAAAACCTCAGGGTATGGCGCGATGTCATCTCATGACCCTCTCGTAAAACATCTCGCCAGGATTTGGTACGAAGCGCGAGGAAACGTCAACCCCGACCTCGGCGAGAGATTCGCCGCTCGCCCACAGACGACACCTGCGGCAGCCAAGCGGCACGCTGGGCGAGCTGTCACTCTCCGCCTCTGCCCAAATGCGTCGCCGCCCGCTCGTCGAGCGCCAGCCAAGGAGCCCTTGACAACGCGGCGGCATTTCAAAGCGGCCGCCGCCAATGACAAAGTACCTCCGCTCGGAGCCGACGTGCGGGGCGACACGCTTGGTTTGCTCAACACCTCCCCGCGAGTATCCGTCAAAGTGAGCCTAACGCCACCGAACCCAATGTTCCATTTCGTAGTGGATTCTCATTCTCTGCGGGAATATGATTTCAACGAACCCTGCGATACACACCTGGTAATGCTGGTTCTGTATCAGGCTGTCGGCGTGCCGCTCCTACGGAGAAAACGGAGCGAAAAAAGTCAAGCAATCAGAGACTGATGTTTGTTACATTTGCAGTTCTGGTCTCTAGAGCATCTATTGCATGCATGGATGGATTGAATTTAGAAACACAAGAACGCAGCTGAAAACACACACACAATCAGATCTCTGCAGTGCTCTGTGAACTTATGTGGGCTGCTTGGCTTATATAACTCAGCTGACTTCAGATGAAATGAACATGCCCGTGTGTGTGTGCAGACTATAAAACGTGTTCATCGGGTTGGGTTTAACTCTCTGGACAAACAGCTGATGTCCGACGGCTTCTATTTTTACGGAGCGGCTCGCACGCGTGCGTCTGAGGCTCGGGGCCGCTCACCGTGAACTCTCGCAGGTTCTCGCACTTGTGCGGGTCCTCCCCGGGCGGCTGGCCTCGGCCGCACAGCTTGTTGTGCAGCCACATTAGCAGGTACCAGATGGACTTGGGGCTGGGAATGATGTTGAACGGAGGCGGCAGCGTTCCCCCTTCGTCGAAGTAGCTCATCCACAGTTTGGTGCGGGCGAACTTCCATTCGATGTCGGCGTGGTCCTGATCGGAGACGGTGTTTTGATAGCGCAGTGTGGGTTCGGGTTCAAACAAAAAGATCGACGCCTGAATTTTTCAGACTCACGGCAATGAGCTGGTACGAGTTGTTCATCATGGCGATGAGCATGTTGAGGAGGACCACTAGCGAGATCACGTTGTACGTCCCGAACATGGTGGCTCCCACGAACTCTGTGAACTCGTGGCGGGCCTTCACGTTGGTGACGTAGAGATTGAGCAGACCGAATATTGACCAGAAAAGCGACTGCAGAGTTTCAAAGAGCCTGTAGGCGGACACAGAGATCATTTTGATTTTGTGAGCTTACAAGTCCTCCATTTCTTGTTGTGGAGTGTTTTTCTTTACGGTCGGTAAATGTCTAAATCTGTGTACTAAGAATAGGACCAGATTTTGTATGATGAGATCTAGCGAGATCACAACGCCACTAGATCTATTTTCCTTTGTTAACGCATTGTTCCAAAATCATGTTCAACTGCAAATTCAAGGCGCTAAAAAAGACTTAATTACACTGGTGATGTATTGTACTGGACTTTTTCCAGCGTTTATTGTGTCTAACATTAATTAGCCTCTAGCTAGCAGTGCTCAACCACTCTATATTATCTGGCGAGAGCAGATACATTTCCTTTTATCGGCATTAATAGACGTAAGTTACTTGCGTACAGTTGCCGTTCGTACTGATCACTTTTAAACAAAACAGGGTGACTCAAATGTATACTCTGGTTGTCGCTTTGTTTCATTAACCATTATTTATGGTGAAAGTTGTCTAAAATCTCTATATAAAATACAGTGATGTTGATTGTCAAAAATTCATCATTCATGATTAAGTGTAAATGCGTTATTTGGTCTTCTGTGTTTATTTCAACTCTATATATCAAAATACTCAATAGCTTCAGCTCTAGAGGAGAAATGAAGGATTTTATCCTTACTGTTTTGCAAAAAACTTTTCTCATTGACTCAGTTTTTTGTATCTCGTCCCATCCCTCGTTCGAATTAGAAAATTTTTGCTTTCATAATATCCAGAGAAGGGAAATTCTGACTCCCGAATAGAAAGAAGACCTCGAGGCACTTCTGTTCAGACACCATTACAGTAGTAACAGGTTATGAGCAGATTATGTAACCTCCACCAAAGACATTAGAAACAGATTATTAGGAAATATGTGAAATGCACGTATGCAATTTGACAGGCAATAGTCCGCTCTATCCGCAAGTAAATTCAGGTTTCCCGAATCAAGCTTTATGAACTCAACTTTATCATACTCGCGTGGTTATTTTGAACCCGTGGATTCCTCATAGCATTCTGACAACAACGTTTTTAGACCGAAAGACTCAATAGTCCGGGAGAAGGTTTTGTTTTTTCAAACAGAGCAAGACTCTGGCTATTCACTGAATTTCGCCTGTTAGATTTGGATCCACATCGCTGCCTCGTCTTCCCTTCCGGTCGCCTCTCCCACTCAGTGAGGACAGCGGATCGTTGAATCTTTGATGAAGCAACAATTGGTGGCGGCGCTCGGTCTCATCTTGGAGCGAGCGTTGGCCCGCGGGTGCTTATATTTGTGCTGCATAAAATATTCACCAGCGACATTTATTCTCGTGGCGGCGTGTGTGTGTTCATGTGTGTTTTGCAACCAGCGAGGGTGTAAATGACGAGGGGAGTTGACTGGCCATGAAATAGGCAACAGAGCGTGACACCGCCACGTCATTATTGTGAAATGAGAGCGAAGCGACGTGATGATGAAGAGGCAGGCTGTCCTCGTTTTGGGGATCTCTCTTATTTTTCACCCCGTTTTTTTCTTCATTGTGCTCGTCAAAAGCCGACGGTGTTTCTGGTGGTCGGCGCTGGCAAACGGCGTTGTCAACTGTCATCGTGGTGGAGGTGTTCTGGAGCCAGTTGTTTTCACGCCTCCTCATGCGCGACTCACGCAGACGCGTTGCATCACCGTGTCAAACACTCCAACACATTCATGCCAACAGGACGGCGTGATGGACAGATGAGACGCGGGGGCAGTCGCACATCCGAACGCAACCAGGAAGTGCAAAAATTTTCTCGCATTTGCACACCAAACAATAACAAACGGGACGCTCGACAAGCAACGGGGGATGATGGGAATTGTTGTCTTCTCAAAATCCAGGCAGGCGTTACTTTCTTGTCCCCTTCGCAGATGCACACACACACAGCAAATAATGCTTGCATTGTAAATAAATAAATGTTGACGCAGCCCTCGGGGCCGCCATTGCTCTGTTTGCCATTTCCGGGGTGACTGGCATGCTCGTTGGGATTTGGATATGTGCAGCTGCACTAAAGATGACTAGCGCCTATGTGAAATCCACAGAATAGTTTGGGCCCAAGCAGCTGAATGATTTATTCTTTGTATGACTCTAGATTTACTCTCATATTTGCTGAGAAAAGTGTTTGGACCTTTATGATGTTAAACTGGGTAGTTTGTGAGTTTTCGTGAAACACTGTGGCAATGCGCTGATCACTGAGAAAACTGCTAATTTTGACAGTCAATATCTACACGAAATGTCACGGAACTTTTCGCTTTCTGCAGATTTTTAGGCAACCTCATAATTTTTCATCCAAAGCTATAACTTGGTGGTTTATTTAACAGCTCAAAACCTACAAAAATGTCACTTCGACCCATATGCTAAACCTGACAGAAAGTCTAAAGGCTCAGTAGCGACCTCTATAGGTTTTCAACCAAGCAAACCCATTATGTTTCATCAAAAGCTGCAAAAAACTTTAATAGTCCAAAACCTGCACAAATGTCAACTCGAGCCATATGCTAAAGCTAACAGGAAGTCTGATGACTCAGTAGCACCTTCTACAGATTTTCAGCCAAACAATCTCGTAATGTTTCCTTAAAAAAAAAAAAAAAGACAAAAAAAAATCAGCAGCGAAAAATCATGCTATGTAACTTAAAGACAATCAAATATACTGTATGTAATTTTTGCTATGCGTGTCCGCCTGGTCTCAATTCATCACAAATAGTGGGGGTAAACTTTAAATATATTTTTGAAAGGCAAAGAAAAGCTGAAGCAGCATGAAATGGACATTTTCTGTTCATAAAATACATATTTTAGAACACATAATAAGATGCACCCAGCCTCTCACAACATTTGGAAACATGCCGTAATGTATGTGGTATGGACACAATGCCCTGATTTGCTGATTTCAAAATCCGTTGGAATTAAGTTGCTAGCGCAAACAGCTCAGGGGTTACGGTGATTTGAAAAACAGCCCGCTGTCCAGGTTAAACCTTTCTACTCGGCCCGCGGGCCGTATGTATGACACACTTGACCTAACAGGAAGCCCGACGGCTCTGCGGCACTCCCTACAGATTTTTAACCAAGCAACTCTATTATGTTTTATCTAGAGCTATGAAAACGTTGGGGTATTAGCCCAAAACATTTTTGCCGAAAACAGGAAGTCATTTTGAGTTTTCTTTCAAAATGTGTTCCATTTTTGGCCTTTTGTTGCGATTTTTTTTTCAAAATGTCTTGAAATCATGGGTGTTTTTTCTCAAGATGTTCAAGATAACCAGCGGAAGCAAAGCTTTTTAATTAGCTGTTGCTATGCCGACACGCTGTTTGCTAAGAAAAGTGATGCTGATTTTCTGCGGTTATACGTTTCACCAAATCTGTGACGTACAAAAAGACACTGGAGCCCTACTTTAAACTCTCAACAGGAAATTGGCTATTTTTAATTTCCTTTCAAATTTTGCTGTGTTTTTGGCCTTTTTAAGAGGTCATGTTTCATTAAAAAAGAAAATCCAATTTACTATTATCCTACCATGCCATTACCCCCATTGTGGCCAAGATTGCAATGTTCCTCTATTGCTCCTCACAACTTCAGATATACTTCTTTTTCCAGCGCCATCCTGGTCAAAACGACACAACTGCGACATGAGAGCTGGGTGTGAACAATTTGCATGTGTCCTCTTGGCTTGGTCTCTGTGTTGGATTAAGACGCGAATCAATAAGCACTTTGCAAAGTTCACAGGAGTGACACTTTTCACGCATGACCTCTGATCACGTGACCATGCCGCCACTTACGTTGAGAAGGCATTGTTCTGCCTTTCACAGCGGATGCCCTTGCAGTTATTGGGCTCTTCTGAGGCCGTGGTCTCGTAGTAGAAGTACAGCTGGTTCAAGCCGTTGGCGAAAGCCAGCAGCACCTGTACAGAGAAACATCAAAGCTTGGTTTGAGTCTTCTTTTCATGTTCACCTCAAGGTGAGGTGAGATGTGTGTGTGCTACAGATGCACTGTTGTCTCCCTAGGATTGATTTTTAGGACTTTATGCAGTCTGACCAGCAGTGTCAGAATGGGGTAGTGGAGCAGGAGCTCCCTGGAGTGTTTGGGTTAATGAGTTGTGCGTGTAATGAAATAGTCCTGTAATGTCTTCCAGCCTGATGAAGCGTAGACAAGACAATCTCATCACCATCAAAAAAAGACAAAAGGTTGAGGCTCAGTGGCATCGCCTGTGCATTTCTTAAGATGGTGAAAAGCTCTTCGGTCTTACCAGGCAGTAGATGAAGAGGAACTTGAGGATGTCCAGCAGCATCCTCCCCAGCGAGATCTGCAGGGGCCCGAGGTGCGAGTTGGCAGTGAAGAGCGATATGAGTCTCAGCGAGCTGAAGATGTTGGCAATGGCGAACAGAGCTTCTGCGATCAGCGTTGGGTGCCACATCTCCCACTCCTCCCTGGGACGCGATGAGTTGTACTGGCCGAGAGTCAAATACACGGAAATGAAGGCAGCTGAACGATTTAAGATATTCTGGTTTTCTTTCTATGACGTGCAAGCAATGAGGTTTTCTAAAGCAGGGTCGTCGTACCCTAGTCCGGAATCGGACTCCGAGTCTTGGACATGACTCGAACTCCTTGGGATTTGACTTGGACTCGTATTGGACAGGGCCATAGGAGAAATATTTATTGACACTCTTAGGTCCAGCTCTGTTTTTATCCCTGAAAATTAATGTCCTCCTTCCTGACTGAGCGCCAAAGCATGCAGTCTTTCAGCCATGTCAGCCAACAACGGAGTCATAAAATTTGTATTTGTTAATCTTGATTACGTGTTGGGCAGAATTAAATATCTCACATTTTTTGGTCACGGCAATAGAATTTTTCTGCATTAAGGTTTACTATTCTGCGCATCTGTACTTGGACTTGGACTCGGACCTTTGTGGCTCCGACTTGACTTTGACTCTGATCTTTGTGACTCAAACTGATTTGGACTCGACCGCATGTTACATTTGCACCAGATATCCAAAGTTGGCAACGAAAGCAAAATGATCACGGTAAGAGAACCTAATGAAGAGTTTTCAGTAATGATTCGCAAAAGCTTATAAAATCGGATGAGATGAGATGACAAGACAAGACAAGATTTTCAAAAGTTGTAATACATTGTAGAATACTGCCTAAAATTTTTATCTTCCAGTCTTCAAATTTGTTTCTTTTTATCAAATAGACAAAAGAAATACAAAAGCTAGAGTGAATATATAAACATAATCTTGTAGGCAAATATAAACATAAAAGGAAACAAACAGTCTTTGTCTGATCTTTCATTACCCAAAAACCTCACAATTATTTCAAGGCGTTGATGAGGTTCTAATATCTGATTTGGTAAGGTTTATTTTGAAGTTCTCACCACATTTGTTGACATATTACAATCATGCAGAGCATTAACAGCCAAACACTTTTTCCTGTGTAACCCGTGTCAAAAACAACAGCTAAAAGAATATAGACAGGGGTGCACATAACTGGTACATATTAACATGTGCGTGAGTGAAAGAAATCCCCAATACATAACGTCGTGTGCTTCACTTCACACATTTGCTTACCCTATCTAACTTTCACCCATGACAACAATCGAGCTTGAGCTGAATTTCTTTTTCCTTCAAAAGTGGCTCCAAGATATGCCATTGCTGGAAGCACACTTAAATCTGGAGCAGACCAAATCGTTTGATACAGAGTGGAGCATTTTCAGTCACCCTTTATTGATAAGTATGAAAAGAGCATGTGAATGCAATTCATTGCTAACGATTAAGCTAGTCGAGAAGCAATAGCTAATCACTCTTGCTCTTGCTCTACAAACTGGCTGTCTGGGCTGCGTATCATTCTCGTAAAAAAGATTGTTTACGTTGTCACTTTACTACAGTTGATGGAGGATTTGCTTCTGATTTCCCTTGACGGATTAAACTTGGTCCCGAAAGAACCGACAAATCGTGACTGATGGAGTTATGAAACTTTTCGAGGAAGCAAGCTAGCTGTTTGCACACACAGACAGTGCTAATGTGGTAGCAACACTAAGAAGGACATTAAGGAATACATTTTTTAAAGAAAGAAAAGGTGCATAACATATACTATGTCCTGGTACTCATGTGAATAACCCACGAAAAAAAAAAATATGTGCACACCTGAATATAGATTTCGTGCTGTCAAAGAAAATCTCATGGGTTTCTAATCTTGCGAGATCTCATAGTGTGAGATCTCGACCAATCCCCAATATAAAGTACAGTACAGTATTTAGAAATCTGAATTCACTTTACAATGTCCTTAAATATCACCATAAAAAGTAGCCAAAAGGTGAAATATAACGCACCAACTGCTCCTTGGCTATCTGTAGATGTGCGCATGTACATGTGATATAGTATATGTGTAAAAACTATGTGTGTGTATGTGCGTGTGTGGGAGGGTGGCCCGGCATCATCAGTGGCTCACAGATGCTGCAGATGGCCCGTCGTCTGGTGAGTGAATGCGAGTCTGTGTGTTTCAAGCACACCTTGTTTGCTTGTAGACTGTGTATCAATACAAAATATCTCAGTAGCAAATCACAAAGCTAATAACGAAGCTATCAAACACTGGGGTCGCGAGAACTGGTGCACACACACACACAAACTAGATCTTACCTTAACGTAGGCCACTATTTTTAGTGATATGGTGGCCAGATAGAGGGAGTTCATGGCGAAGTCCATCAGGTTCCACCAATCATGGATGTACTCTGTGAACCCACCGTCCCACATCTCCTTTATTTCTGCCCAGATGAATCCTAAAGCACACACACGCTGTTGGTAAGTTTCTAACTCATGCATATTTTTGAGATGTTGGCTCATGGAGCTGGACCTTATCCTAGCTGACTTTATGTACCATGGACTGGTCACCAGCCAATCGCTGTACACGGACAATGCGATCACCGCTTGGAATTCATCCATGAGTCGTCTGTTTGTTCACTTCCTGCTCTGTTCCCCAAAGTGGAATGATTCAAAATGTTCCAGCTGTCCTCCGGCCAAATGCACATATTTAACTTTCCACATGTGAGAGATGTGGTCCGTGAATATATCTGTCAGGTCATTATGAGCAAATGTAGCGTTGGAAGTGTGCACGTACCCAGCACCCACGGCAGAATCATCCACTCCACGATAGTGGGCGGTGGCCCCTGCATGTGCAGGTTGGTGCGGGCGATGTGCTGTGAGGCCAGCAGGAGCAGGAAGAGGAAGGTCAGGTAGGATGCCGTGTGACAGATGAACTTGATGAAGGGCTTCTTGATGAAGCGTCCCAGAGCGCCTTTGGGAGACAACAGGTAGATCTGTGCGAAGGGAAGAGCAAGGTGACGACAGTATTGGCTCGCCGCTTGTATCCCCGGAAACCGTGCTTCGGCGTACCAATGAGAAGACGGGAAACAGGAGTCCGATGATGAAGCAGGTGACCAGCTTGACCACCCAATGGCGCCGCCTCCAGCCCGGGAAGCCGTCGTACCATAGCGTCGCCAGAAGCTGCTGGCAGTTGGGCTGTGCCACAAACTGCGGAGACAGATGTCGGGATGTGCGTCAGTGCTTTTGTTTTTGTTTGTAGTGCGTTTAACCGCTGGGTGCCCGCTGATTTTTCGCTAGCCTGGCCTCATTGTCATCCAACTTGGGCTGACTTTGAAAAGGTAAGAACATCGCCAAATACAAATCTTATTTACTTTCAACCCCTCCTGCATTGTGACATCAGCCCTATCCATACATATACAATTTATTTACTTTTTTGGGGAGGGGCAGTATTATGGACAAAAATTGTAAAAATGTCATAATAGCAAAGTAACTACGCAGTATGTATATACTTATGGAATTGAAATAATAATATTTAGTCTGTCATAATTAGAGTATCACGACTTTTGAAGACTTTTGCATTATGGGAGTCCAGGCTAAGCCAGTCATTAAAGTCTGAAAGGCTTGCAAATGTTATAAGTTGCTAGCGCCACCCGGTGTTTTGGAGTGTCAACACAAAATTTTCGCCCGTTGCGCCCGTTCACGAGTTGCCGATGAAAGGATTAATGCAAAAATCGGAGGGAATGCAAAATGAAACATTAATATGTTTTGAATGGCAGTAAATGACCCCGACATGGGCTAAATTTGACAGCTATAAGGTTTACCTCTCAAGCTCCTGTTGTCAAGTATTTATAAGGTAATGTGGCATATTAAAAGTTGTCATGTGTTGACAATTAATTCAATATTTTAGCCTCCTAGTGTTTTTTTGGATGCTTTTCCTTTTATATCACACATTAAAAACAACAAAAAGCCCAAGTTGGTCAAAATTCGCCCTGGGTTTATCTACTATTACTATTATCAAAGGTCAACTTTTTGGTGCTTTTAACGTTTGAACATTGTTTTAACGTTTAATGTTGATTTCTCACCTCCAAAGTGTTGTTTTCCTTCGTTGATACATTTCTAAGCATTCCTCGCACACCGGTTCCTCCGGACTATATAAACATGACTTGAGAAAAACTTAGGACAGAAGAAATTTGCACCTCCCTACACCGCCCCTGTACTGCCCGTGTAAGGGTAAATACACACCCACCTTATCCATGTCTTTTAGTTTTGTTTTGGTTACAGAATGGAGGAGAGATTTTGCAGCCAGACACCCGCGGGCGGAATTTTTGTTATGAATGCTTGGTTCCTATGGGGACCGATTTGATAGGGACATGAGTCAGTGAGTGCAGTCTAGAGACACTGTTTTGCATTTTAATGTCAGTAAAATGTGTGTTTTTGTCTCCTCTGTGCACTTTGCGACCCTCGTGAGGATAAGCAGTCAAGATGATGGCTGGATGAATGTTTCGTGGCCCGCGGCATTGAACGACACCATAAAGCAGGGGTAGGGAACTCCGGTTCCTCGAGAGCCATATCCTGCCTGTTTTTGATGTGTCTCACTTTCAACACACCTGATTGAATTGATCAGGATCATTATCAGGCTTCCAAAGGGCTTGCTGATGAGCTGATTATTTGAACCAGGTTTGAAATGCGAGGGAGACATCGAAAATAGGCAGGATATGGCTCTTGAGGAACCAGAGTCCCCTACACCTGTCATAAAGGGTGCCTGGCACCTACCACGGTAAAAAGCACGACCCACCAATGAGACATTTTACTTCCTAGTTAGAAATGTCAGTACCATAAAACTCATATTTGGCACCAATGGGCCAAATATAAGTTATATGCGTACACTGTGAAAAGTGCAAAACTTAATGATCTAGTTCCTTTAAGCCATGTTTCCACTGATGGTATCTACTCAGCTCTACACCAAAGAACATTACGTCTCCATCACCAATAGCCGGGAGAATGATATGTTTTAATGATTTTTTTTTTTTACATTCCAGTGATTTGGTTTGGTATGGGTAGCAAAGACGCTATAGAATAAATGCCATGGGAGGCATGACTTTTTTTTCATGCCACCACTTGATTGCGATCAGACTCATGTGCTTCCTTACTGTATCTTTTTCCTTAGCGTACTGTCTCAAGTCTCCTCAGCTAGCCCCCATCGCTTTCTCTCGCTAAGGCTCTGGTTTGGTTTCCTGTTGCTATGGCGACGATATGCTAATGAGGGTGTTGGTCCCTGTTGCTGTTGCTCTTTTCTTTGGTTTTCCACCGCACTTGACGTTCGGCGACATCCGAGTTGGAAACTAAGTTGTGCACAGGCCCGCTTTTGGATAGCGAAAACATGCAAAACGACCCAGAAATTAGCTTGAATTTGCGCCATGCGATAAGCGCAAAATCCAAGTTGCTGGCAGCCAACTTTCAAGTGGCATTTTTAAAAAGCTCGCTCCCCAACGCACACAGGGATGATTCAGAGAATTAGAGCGTTGCCAGAGCAGGCGCATGAAACGCCTCTAACTGTGAACATTCCCGGCAGCCAGTTTGCCGACAACAGAAACAAAGCAGAGTGAATTCATTTGTCTATCTTTGAATAAATGTAATTAATAAAAGCATCCAGCCGTCATGCCTTTGACTCCGGGGAGTCGTCCCAAGTGAGGAAATGAGCTGAGTGGGAAGTCGACCCAAATACCTTTTAAGTCAACTCCCAGTGGAGAGTTCTGATGACTAGTGTTAACCTGCTGAGTGGGGCCCGGACCAACTCTTAATTTGACGTTCCTCGGTTACTTGCTGAGCAAGCTCGTTCACTCAGTTAGCTCCTTACAAGGAAACGCGAGATTGATTCTGCATGAGGAAGACGGGAAAAAACATGCTTCTCAGCATCTCCTGCGCTAACGCAGCCATTTCATTTCCAGGACATTTTCAGTCAATGGAATTGGTTAACCGTAAACCATCAAGAATAAAACAACTCTTCCATTTTGTAGGAAGAGAGAAAAACATCTAATGTAAGATAGGTCAACTCGAGGCTCATACATCAATCAAATGGCGAAAGCAGATCATGTGCTTTGACAGTAAATCTCGCTAAATTCTGCACCAAAATTAAAACGTTCCTTTTAATACTTTCAGTGCCATGGACGAGAATTTTCATCGTGTAAAATACTTGGTTTGTGTGCCATAGAATTTTTTGTGTTGACATTGCGCCCTACAATCCAAAATATTTCAAATGTTATTCAGCGACTTTTGTTCCATTTCCCACCAACACAGGGTTGTATAGGAAAGAATACACAGTTCATATGCTGGCAACACTGAGAACGTTACATAATACGTATGTATGCTGGTAGCAATAAACCAATGAGAGGACATTACGTAGTATGTATAGCATGTAAATTGGCCGTGATAAACCATTCAGAGAACATTAGGTACGTTTTCTTTTATTGCCAACCATAAGTTTGAGCGTATATCTGTTAATTTACCTAGTGTGCCCTATGTATGGGTTGGATACGAAAATACACCCCATAAATGGTGTAACTTGCTGGTGTGGAAAATACGGTAAACCGCATACAGCAGTATTTCTCAACTATATTTTGCCAAGCCCCCCCTAGAAATAAGAAAACTTTTTGCGCGCCCCACCCCCAGTCGATGCACGGGCTATAAATTCGATTATTATTGATGAAAATTGCTTAAGAATACCTACACATGTATCATTTTTAACATTAACAACAGAAAAGCGCAATATAAATCAACTTTCAACAACTGTTAATTATATTTATTGCGTTTATACAGCTTAGTCTAAAACGGAAAAAACGAAGCAAGTGCACCAAAGTGCCTGAGACTAAAAGAAAATGATGAAAATTAATACTTTATTGCAATTACATTCCACATGACAGAAACAAAGCCTTTTTCCTGGGATCATCCACACCCCCCCTGGCATCACCTCGCGCCCCCCCAGGGGGGCCCGCCCCTCTATTTGAGAAGCACTGCCATACAGAAAGCACAAAGTTTGAGATTAGAAATGATAGTAATGCAATTGAAAACATAACAGTTTACTGTAATTAATCGTTCGCAATTAATCTGTTAATCTGACACTCCTAAATTATATAACGCAATTGCCCAAATACAAGAAGCACTTTTTTTCCCCAAACATTATGACCAAAAGTATGGGTGCATCCTTTTTCTAAGTGAACGGTTCACGGATGAACCATCTAAAGAGCCAAAAGTCCCATGAATAAGAATAGCTTTTAAATAACCGATTACAGAGAAAAGAATAATAATAATCTTTGACTCTCCATAGGACTCCTGACAATTAAAATGGTAGTTGGGCCGAATTAAGTCGTACTTTGCCACATCCCTGATGGAGCCGGAGCATCTTTCCAGCTAATTTGATTGCAGAGCCATTTGACCTCTCAAGCGAGCAAAATGCTAACCGAGGCTATGCTATGTGTCTCTGGCTAACTCAATTAGGCCTGATGTAATCTGCTTTCACCACATGACAATGTAAGAAGCTAAACCAAGGCTATGCTAACACCGGCTCCAATTTGGGATTAAAATGCAAAGGTGAACATAGCTTGTTTGCGCAGTCGGTCATTTGTTAGTCGAGCCGCATTGTGATTACTTTGAGAGCGCTGCATGAAAAAACCGCCTAGCACGCGCTCTGATTTCCTTCAAGCTGTTTGATTATTGAATATGTGCACGCATATGCAATGCAGACACTCGTGTCGACACAAAGTCACTCATTCGCCCCTCATGAATAGTTAAACAGCTAACTATCAAAGAATTATTACACAGTTTCGACTTACGCACGTGCAACAAAGTTGGATGGTAGATTAAATGAAGGTTAAACGCTGAAAATGAGCGAGTTCTCAAGTGAGGACACGAGGGCGGGGACCAAAACGTTTGCATTTAAAAAGACAATTACGGTTGTACCGGTGGCGTAAATGCAGCATCGTTTTGCCCCCTGACTTGCTCTCGCGTGTGTGAGATGTTTATCGCGCCGCTGCGTTCATCCACATGACCGCCTTAATTATTGAAGGTTAAAGGCACAGCCCGTACAACCAGAGCATGAATAAAACATAGTCCATATTGTTCACGGTGTCATTGTGAGCCTTTTTGTCAGCGTTCGTCCCACCGTCGCTATCCTAAAGTTATCCACTTGCTATGTGTATAAAATGCAGTTTTACCTGCATTGAGACAAATTACGTAATTATCTAATCAGTGTCTTTTTCAAAGACGAGACTGCGTTTTTCACATGTAGCAGGGGTGGGCAACTCCGACCCTTGAGGGCCAGTGTCCTTCATGTTTTCCAGTTTTCTCTCCCTAACACACCTGATTTAACCATTAGCTCATCAACAGGCTCTGCTGGAGTTTGAAAATAATCCTAAGCATTTGAATCTGGTGTGTTTGAGAGTGGAAACAGGAAAACATGCAGGACACCGGCCCCTGAGGCCTGGAATTGCCCACCCCAGCACATGTAGCATCCGTCTTCATCATCTTCATATTGCAACCACTAATATAACTTAGTTCACTTGAAAATTCCACTTTTTTTGAGTGTTTGTTTGTTTAGCGTCAACATGTCTGTTTTGTTCCTATTCTCGAGCTTCCAAAGTGCTTCGTTTTCGCCTCTTTACGTGCAGAGTTGACGTTGTGTTGGGCCAAAAGATAACACTTTTTAGGAGGCGTTTTTTTTTCCACTAACGAGATCCTGCAGACAAAATCTCACGACATTGAGATCTTGAGTAAAAACGAGACGTGATCTGAGAGATCAAAACAAACATGGCGAAATTGGCAAAAATGTTTGCTGAATTTGTTAGATTTTGCTGAATAAAAGTGTAGATGGGATGACTAATATTTTGAGGTCAAAAATCGATGCGATGTTTTCGTTTGTCTGTTTGTTTGTTTTTCCTCCTAATCTGCTGCAGCGTGTCCATCGTTGGGCCAGACTGGAGACGCTGGACAATAAGGAGTGCATAAAAATCATTTTCTGAAAAGAAAAACGAGAGGCCGCAATGTTATGCCGCTCGCTGACTGTGAAATGGTTATGTGCAATTTGTCCAGCTGCCATTGAACAGAGCCACATGTTTTATGTTTAATATCGTATGTTTAATTCGAATCGCAATAAAATGCACGCTGGTGGCCATTTTGTTGGCTGTTACAACACGAGGAATAATGGAGCATCCACCCCAGCATTAAAAAGCGTATTTGAAACATCCTCCGCATGGTTACGTAGAACATATTCAGGTATATGCAAAACACAAAAGAGACACAAAAGCGTACCCTGCGCATCTAATCTCAGCGTTGCGTAAAGGCCCGGGATGGCGGCACTTAACGCGACCTCTATCACAAGCTCACATACAAATAAAACAAAGATCCGAAACGGAGGCGTTCAAATGAAAGCAGGCGGCAGCAGGTAAAAGACGGTGAAAGCGCCGCGCGCGTCCAGGGAGGGGGCTCAAAACGGGCTCGTCATATAATATTCCATCTTGACGAGCCGGCGTGCGAGCAAAAACCAGATTAGGCCTCACGACAGGGTATATAACCGAGTACAAGCCGAGCTAATGAGGCGTCTGTTTACCAACATCTGCCGTCGTCATGGCGACGGCACGAGACGTCCCGCCCGCATCCTCTCCCGCCGCGCATCTGTCTCTGTCTCGACCTCTGCTTCCTGACGGCAGCACGCCACGCTGATTAAATATAAATACTTCTTTATGGTTTCAGTGCTGTTACTGGCCTCCTTAAAGTCTGAGTTTCGTGAAAACGTTGACATTGCTACAAAAATGAAAATGCATGAAAAATCAGTGATGTTGTAAATTATTGACCCGGAAAAGTTCAGAAAACACCACCATTTGTTAAAAATAAATAGAATCTCAAAATTCTCAAATATTCGACTTTGAAACTTTTTGGGAAAAATATGTTTTGCGTTTTTTCCTTGAGTGGTTGTTCTGACAAGAACAGCATAAAACATAAAAAATATATATATTACAATCTCGATGTGTAATGTTAGAAACGATATTTTTGAAAACATCTGATATGTTGAAAAAAAAATCCATTACTTATTTATACACTTTTATAATGGGACCCATTTTTGATCCCTAAGGGTTATAAATGTGCTTTTTTTTTCTTCTTCTTCTTCTTTAATAAAAAAAACACTGTCATTGCGCCCAAAATAAAATTGCATCAAAGGAGTGATGTTATAATTTATTGACCTGCCTAAGGCCCTAGTAGAATTATATCAATTATTCCACTAGGAAACTTTTTTGGCAGGCAAAAAATATGTTTACTCCATGAATAAAAGCTGTGACTATTATGACAAAAACAGCAAAAAAAAAAAAATCTATATAATGTTAGGTCTGATTTTCAAAAGATTTGATATGTTGAAAGCAAATAATATTCCATTAATTATTTAAACACTTTTATAATGGGAACCATTTATGGTCCCAGAGGATTATATTGCACATTTTTTTAAATGCTGTTATTGCTCCAAAAATAAAATTGCATCAGTGATGTTATGAGTTATTGAGCTACCAAATAATATCATCATCTTAATTATTCCTCTTGGAACCTTTTTTTGGGGAATATAATACATATTTTGTATTTATTCCTTGTTGTTTTAGACAAAATGCATAAAAATATTGAAAAAAAAATGAATGTTACATCTACAGTTAGACCCCAAGCTATTGATGATGTGTTGAAAATATGTTGTTTTATTATTAGTTTCAACATTTTTATAATAGGGATAATTTATTGGTTACACGGGTCCCTAGTGTAAATTTTACCATCAAATAAATAAATTTGCAAGCATTTAGGAATTTATGGTCCCGTTTTGAACATGTTTTGATCATCTCGTCAATTTTCGCCTCCTAGTGTTTTAAAATGGTTTTTGTTAGATGTGTCTAGATCAATGGCCCGAATCGGGTCGAAATTGACACGGAGGGGTTAAGGCGCCTCATGGGTTAAGAACGGCATCTTCACTTCATTTACCCGAGATTACGTTCACTCACGCTGATTTCTCAGGTGACAAATAAACCCAGGCAGAGCGCTCTTGTCTCTGCTGTACAAATGTTTATTTTTCCACTAATGACCGACTTCCTTTCCCGTCACTCGAGAGCTCCATCACGCTCTTCACTGGCTGCTCCAACGTCGCCCACCAGCCTCATCCCTCTGCTGCCATCATGTCTTTCTGCTTTCATCTGTCTGGCAGCAGCCGTCTGCCGAGGAAGCTGCAGGCGGCGGCGGCGGCGGCGGTGAGAAACAGGCTGACAGACCAAGACATGCCTTGGGCGCCTTCCCTTCACGCCGTTAAATCTTCCCTCTCGCTCGCTTGATCCCCCAAGCTCTCCGTTTTTCTCTTCCTCTTTCTGTCCCATTAAACCTCGTTTTTCTTTGTATGGACGCGCACCGGCCGCAGCTTGTTATCGTACTCAGTCCTCAGCAAGTCTCCTTTTTCCTTTCTTCATGCTGCGCTAGCACAAAAAGATATTCTTGTCTGCAGTGTTATTGCTTGTGCCAATTCTACATATGTAGATCAGTGATTCCCAAGCACTGCACTGGAGGAAAGGAGCTGACTTAACTTATTTGGGCTGTAAACTTCTCTTTTTTTTACTACTAAGCATCTGACGGTACGATAACCTTGAGCAAGAATCTCACATTATCACTGTATTGAAATCACAGCTCTATTTTTTTCCTCCATTGAACGCAATCTATTTATTTTTTAACAAAATGTTGAATATTTGGTACAATATAAGTATAAAAGAATAAATGTAACATTCTTTTTTTGCTCTGCCCACAGTAATATTTGTTGAGGAATGTTTTGGAAGTGATGTAGTTTGCGTGTGCAAATTCACGCCTACAAACACACACGTATGTTTTGTGCAGTCAGTATCCGTTGTTTACTTTATTTTGGAGGCGCAAACAGGAAGTCGCTGTGCGTGAATCGAGTATAAAGGCCGTGCTTATTCAGAAGAACTTGCTGCAGCTGACTTATCTCCAGCAGAACATCGCGTTTGTGTTGTTACTTCCTTAACAATGGCTGTAAGTTTTGTGTTTTCTGTACATCGTTTCTGTTAAGTGCATACTCATGCTAAGTGAATAATTAGCATACAAAAAGATCGCGAATGTCCTTGTTTAGCATCGCTAATCACTAGCTAATGTTAGCATCTATGCACATTCCTCTCCACACAAGACACTGCCCTGTCACGTGCAAGCTATTTTTTTAAAGACAAATAGCGCCTCCTTATCCTCTATTCAAGGTTAAAAACATCATATAAAATAATAAATGATTGCCATTTAATTATTTTCAGAGGCAGCTTGTTAAGTCAACCCTGCAAGCACTAGTGATAACGTATCACCAAACTGCACCGCACTTTCACACATGTCCACTGTGAGGTACACTAGACTTTGAAAATAATTCTCTAAAATACCGATGTGCTATATTTTCAAAATTATTTTGAAAATTATCAACTGCAACCCTCAAAATTATACTGAAAAGTAGTGTGTTCGACTAGCAGGAGCATCATTTTGTGTTATTGATCCAAAAGGAGTTGAAGTCACATTTGAGAGCTATCTTTTAAGATCCAATGAGAGCACGGAGGTTGTTACGCTTCATGGCTTGATTTTGATTGGTAAAGCTTTGTCTAATCATCTCCCAGAAGTTTGCGACATCATTAAAATTCTGCATATTTTTTATTATTATTAGTTTATACACACAAACTAGTTTTAGACGGTATTAGCGGGTATTGAAACCTTTTCAACACCACGGTAAACCGTCAACCCAGTTTTCGGCCCATGAATATTTACTACAAAGAAAGATCAGCTGTGTCAACAAAGTTTAACACACCTCTTTTTGGTGGTACTTGATGGCCAGTTTGAGCTTGGCCAGGTCATGGCATTGACGGGGGTCCAGCTCTTCGCTCTGGTCGTTGTCCCGGTGGTTCAAGATGGTCTCCAGCTCTCTGGAACTCCTGGCCTGGTCAAGAAGATCTTTAGCGAAACGTTTGCATTGCTGCGACAGCTCCTCATACTCCTGACGGAACTCGTTCTCCACCTGCAGAGATGAAGTCCTTGTTAATTGCGCGGTCCGATAAAAGTATTCTCAAATGAAGTAATCTACAGTAGACCCTTTTTTGAGCTGTACTTGGTATGATAGTTCTGCCTATCAGAATACAATACATAATCAAAGATGCTTGATTTGATGGAAATATTTTTCTTTTTTTGCCCACTTGAGGGAAACTGATGTTCTGGGGATCTCTTGCGGATCGCTAAAGTACTTTGGCACAATGTTTGAGGATCACTGCTCAAGTTATCCTTGAGGTGGTTCTTAGAAAACATGATCCGCCTTGGGCTGCGGCTGGTGACCCAATTCAAGACTCGATAGTTTACCCTTTCAATTGAATTCCGTTACGGTTGTGCCATTCTGAGTCCTCGGGTATCTCCATTGATTTACAACTGCACTTCACCTTATTGTGCCCAGTGTTTGATGTACAGTACATGTAAAAAACTATATTAAAATGTAGCAATACAGTAGGCTATGGCATTCAGCAATCTTCTGTAGGGCTACAGATATTGAATACTTCGGTATTCAGATATCCAACTGTAAAATCTATCGAGTTATCGGGTATTCAGAAAAAAAAAAATATACTTTTGCCTGGTTAAAGAGCATTTACAAATACAGAAGACAATATAAGACAAAGTAGTGAATTTTACTGGCTAAAACAACATTTGCCTTATTTGTAAAAAGTGATCAGTAGGAACAGTAACGGTGTCATTTTAGTCATTGAGATCTATCAAACTGCCTTTGAAAAGTAAACTGATGGGTCTGACCTATTTACTGTATATGGAGCAATTGAGTGCTGCTTGCCGCTAATGTTGCTAACATATAGCGCTGTTAGTTGTTGCTAGCCGCTAATTTGGAGTTGTCACTAATCACTCAATAGGTGTCGTATTATGCATAATTACACATTATGTTATTACATATTATTACACATTATTATACATACATAATTAAGTCTTTAAGGATCCTTAATTAGCAGTAATAACAATTGAACTTGATTTCAGGACAACATAATGTTGTTGATGTCTATGACGAAATCAGTCAGCCTATACACAGCGACATACTGCCAGGATCTACTCCAAAAAAAGCCATTGATGACTTGTTTTCAAGGTAAGGTTTATTTTAAAGTTGGCCTTCTCACCGTGTTGACTGCATGTTACTGACATGCATTGCATGAAAGTACTTAATGAATCAAGGTATTAAGATTACCGTATTTTCCGCACTATAAGGCGCACCTAAAAGCCTTAATTTTTTTAAAAAGCTGATGGTGCGCCTTATAATCAGATGCGCCTTATACATGGATCAATATTGAGATTGCGATTCGTAGATGGGGAATGAATTGATAAAATTGAGCTTTACCTGTTTCTTTTGTGTGTTTACAGTTGAACAAGGTTGCTCATATTGACATTGAGTTATTATGCTATTGAGAGTTATTATTGTTATTACTTTGAGTATTACTATATTGTGATTGAAAAAGTTTTAAAATATGTCATTAATTGAAGGTGCACCTTATAATCCAGTGCGCCTTATAGTGTGGAAAATACGGTACTTGAGTTTGTTCCACCCCTAATTTCCTTTGAACAAAGGGCTGAGTAAACTATCATTATTTATTTATTGCGCAATGTAAGGAATGTTTACAGAGAAATTGAAAGCATGTCGTGCATCTTTTTTTAAACAGTTTTTTGCACAAGTTTCGTTTGTGCTTTCATGTCACACTCCCGGATCATGTTTTTTGAGAAGCACCTCTTTGCATGAGGAATTGTGCGACACAGTTGAAGCCAAATTGACCCTGCTGATGATAATGGTCAAACAAAGTAGACCTTGCTGAGTTCTTTTAGTTCCCAGCCCAGTCTGAAGGCGGTCAGAATCGGATCCTCGCTGGACAACGCGATGAGTGACGGCGACGCCAACGCCTTGTAGATATTCAGTCGAGACCGCGAGTGTCGAAGGCTGTCCACCTGCACATCAGGAATAGTATGTCGCCAACACGGCTTTTAGTCGGCGAATTTGTACCGCGACCAACCTCTGAACTCGAGACGCACTCCACACAGTCGCATCGGATCTGGTGCGGCCTGGGAATGGTGACCTGGGAGATTCCATGAGTCAGTTAATGGCGGTCGCCGGTTTGCTGAGGGCGTTTGAACTGCCGTTACCTTCCTCTGCACTAGCAGCTTGATGATCTCGTAGTTGTTGGTGTGAGCAGCGAGCATGATGGGAGTGATGTCGGGGGTGAATTCTGAAAACTGGCTGTCCATCATCAGCGAGGGAACCTGCAAAGGGTTATTGGCACAACAGCGTCTTGTGTGACCGGCTCGCCGAATGGATGAGTAGGGGAAGACACGCGTGGACTCTTTCATCTCTCCGAGGGAGCGCCAAGCCTCCGCTCGTACTTTTCATCTTTTCTGCCGCTCGCTTCATTTCCTCCTCCTCTTCCTCCTGCCCCACTTTCTCCTCATGTCTGCATCCCGCGTCGTCCTCTTCGCACCCTCTTCTCATCCCGTATTTGACGTTTTCCAATTCGCCGCCGCTCTCCTCGTCTAACCCGCCGCTTCCCGTCAGCCCCCCCCCCCCCCCCCCCCCCCCCCCCCGCTCGTCTCTCAGACAAATCCTCTCGTTCCTTATCTCATCTAGCACTTTTCGCTGGATGTGATAAGGAGTGTGAGAACAGCTGCCCCCGGTGGGCACCCGACGTGCACAATCTTGCACACATACATTCAGTCCCTTGACAGTAAAGTACAGAAAGTTTCTTTTTCTCTTTGCTCATCACATTCCCAGCAAAAATAGATGCGCATTTGCATACGTGCACGCGCACACATACACACTTCTCACATCAAAGGGCGCAAGAGCCTTCCCTCATCTGCGTCTACCCTTTCTCTTCCCTTCCTATTCCTCCTCTCTCAATCTGCGCTTATCCCTGTCATCTTCCATTTTATGTCTTTCCTTTCCTTATCAAACCTCTACCGCCTTGCCTCCGCCCGCTCATCCTTGCAGTTTCCGCGGCCGGCAAGCACGAGATCGAGCCGCGCTCGAGAGCGTAGCGCGATCGTCGTTAATCCGCGCGTAAGCACCTGTTTCTCGCCGCTCGGCCGCCGGTGCGACAGCAGCAGCTCCACGGCGCCCACGACCTCCTTCCTGATGGCGTAGAGCAGGGCGTCGCCGGTATGGATGCCGTGGTCGAGAAGCAACTCCATGATCTCCAGGTTTTCGTTCTCGATGGCGATGAGCAGAGCGCTGCGGCCCAGCGGGTCCAGGCAGTTGACGTCCATGTTGTAGTAAACCTCGGCCTCGCGGAGCGCGTGTTTGACTCCCGCGTAGTCGCCCTTCTCCACCGCTGTGAGATAGGCGCGCTCCTCTGCCGACAGCTCAACCTCAGCCCGCACGATCTGCAGCGGGATGCGGTCGCGGTACGGCGAGTACGTCGCCTTGAGGGAACAGAAACAACGTGAGCCCAACCTGCCGTGTCGCATTTGTGACCTGCTCTGGCAAAAGCGTCTGCGTGTCTGTTTGGAAGTAAATATTTGCCCGATAGACAAACAGAGTTTTGAGCGTTCTCAGAAATAACCGTATTAAAGTGGACTCCCGGAGCTCGGAGGCCTGGAACGCTATTGGTACTACCTCGTACAGGATTCTAATCTCGGAATTTGCTAAAACGGCACCATGCAAAGCTTATGGGTGTCCCAATAATACGAGGAAAAACAAAGACAAGCACTACTTTTGCGTGCCGCAACTTATTAATTTCAAATGTAAATTTATCTGAGAAAGGTGGTTGCGTAACATGGGTATTGGTGAAAATTCGACGGGTTTTCGTTGTCTCAGCCTTGAATCTCAGATTTGGACGATAGACGTGCAAATTATTTTTATTTTTTATTCTTTGTGTTGTCTATTTGGTTGAGTGGTCATCTCCCAAGCCAGAGGCTGTGGGCTTTGTGTGTATCCCTTGTCCAACTGTTCATTACCAAGACAGTGAACCCCCTCTTGCTCCTGATGCTGTACCATCAGTAGGTAAAATGAGTAGTCAGTGTCGAGCTTTTTGAGTACTTAAGGTAAAAAAGTGCTATATAAGCGAAATGCTTAGACGTTAACACCATTAATAAAACAAATGGTTTCATGTCAATCTGTATTTGTTTGTATTTGGTACACGCAGCCTCCACTTCAACCTGTTGAGCCTGGAAGGGGGCTCCTCCCACCTGTGGTCACTTCTGAAGGTTTCTGATTTTCCTCAAATTGGGGTTTTTGAGTTTTTCCTTCCCCTTCTGGGAGCTTTTATCGGACCAGTTTGCCAGAGCCGGTGACATTTGGGGCCTTTGGACATTCCCGTGGTCCAACTCACCTTCTTGTAGTAGAGCTGAGTCATGGGATTCATTTGGACGTTCTGGCAGGGAGACAAGACACCAGATTAGCAACTCCTCACACATTTCACACAATAAATATTAAGCTCGTTCTGCAGCATAAGCGCGTCGTTAGTGCGCAGCGTTAATGTGTAATCCTCGTGCACTCTGCAAATTGAAAGCCGTAAAAGTCATAAATCAAGGTAAAAAATCAAAGCATAAGGGATGTCACTAATTGAGTAGGTTCTAGGTTGCCTTCTTGCAGTAGACCTCAAGAGACTTAGAATGGAGTGAGGTTCCCAAGGCTGCTGATGTTTGCGCGCCATCGAATTGAGCACCTTACGAGCGTTTGTTTTCACCTCCCGGACTGATTGTCACTCTGTTGACGGCGATCATATTTCCACAAGCCGCGTGCGTCTTTCCCGCAGTCGGGATGTTGAAAACGCGTCGCGCTCTCTGCGGCAAAGTTAAAGAGATTAAGATCTGCACACGTCTGCTGGATTGCGAAACTCCAGCGCGCTCTCTAAATGAACGGTGACTGACGGCCGGCTGCCGGCACAGAATGCAGATTCACGGAAAATCTGCACGCTGCGGGACTATTTATGCTGACGGCTTTACAATGCGTCGTACAGCAATGCAGATAAACTCGCCGCTTGCCTCTGATCTCGCTCCATCGCTCGCTCTTTCTCCTGGAATGTCGCTCTCTGTGACTTGTCCGTGACTTGTCGGAACGGTAGCTCGTAAATGCTGAAGCGGTGCTGTTGCTCGTGAAACCAACACACCAGCGAAGACAGTGTTTTTTGCTAGGTCTGACGGCGGTTGTTGGATAAAATCTTCGTACGGAATCTAAAATTGAGCTCAAGGATCCTCGTTTTCTTTAAAATGAGATTCTGTCTGTAAATAAAACATGAGGATGGAATCCTTGCAAAACAGTAAGAGAAAAAAAGTGAACTTAGTCCTTGCAACCTGTTAGGTGTTTAAGTTTGTCAATAAGATTTTTAGTTGTGGTATTACTATCTTAAAAGTTTGTAGCACAAAAATGATTGGACATAAAGACATGTGGTTACGGGTCCTTGTTATGAATTTGCTACTTTGCCACTAAATGGCTTAATTCCTTCCCGATTTGCTTTCTGTTTATAAATATTGATGATTCTGACCAATTGGGAGCTGCACACTCCTCGCATCAGACTTAATTACAACAAACAAGTTCTTACGTAGATGCTCATGAGTCCAACTGTTGTCGACGAGCTCAGGCTGTAGCTAATGATTATTCCCATAACTGATTTTTTAAAATATGATTGAATGCCATTCCCTTCATTCAAGAAATTGACTTTTTTTTAAATTTACAGTGCAGAAAATACATTTAATAAATATTTATTTACTCATTTGATATTTGTTTACTCGTTTGATTGTTTTATTGTCAATTCTTAAGTGGTCACAGATATCAATGGAGATTTTGATACATAAAATTTCTAAAAAAAACCGATATGGTCTTAAAATTTTGACCCAACTTGGGCTTTTAGATGTTTTTGGTGTGATGTCAAAGGAAAAGCATATGAATAAAAACACTTGGAGGCTAAAATATTGCATGGATTGTCCAAACATAACGACTTTCAATCTGCTGTCCTGCTTTCCCTTTTAAATGCTTGCAAACTGGAGGTCGAGAGGTTCAGCTTTTAGTTTTCAAATTTAGCCCATTTCGGGCTCATTTACTGTCATTAAAAATTGAAAATACTGTCCGTTTCGGACTTATTGAAAACCAGATGTTTTGTCATGCATTTCTCATAATTTTTACATCAATTCTTTCAACGGCAACTCGCAATAAGGGTGCAATAGAATTTTTTGTGTTGAGACCCCAAAACCACCGGGGTGCTAGCGGACAAATTGTGACATTTGTAAGCCTTTCAATGACTTCATTGAGTGGTTTAGCCTGATTCCCATAATGCAGAGTTCTTGCTAAGCATTGTAGGACTTGTAATTGACAAAAGTCTTTGAGCCAAAGAACTAAATGTTGCAGGAAATATCTGCAAAAAATGCATTTTGAACATAGATATATGTAAGTGAAATGCAATATGACATGTAAATACAGTGCAATTGTATGTAAAAGCAGAAAAATGTAACAAGAATGTTTGTTTCGAACCGTTGCATTATCAAGGAGTTTGGATGGAAATGTACTGTGTGTCCAGTGTGTCTGTGGAATGAGGATGACGAGTGGTGGAATTCTTTGATTTATTTATTTTTTGTGCAGTGACATCACAGATGTGCACTAGAGCTCTATTGACACCTCCCTTTGATCTCTTTGCGCATCATCTGCCCTCCATTTTCACAGCATCGCTAGGGCCAATTATCTACCTCGGCTCCATCGCCCGCTGCCCTCTCCCCATCTCTCCCGCACTTCATCAAACTTTCTTTCCACTTCCCTCTCCTCCCTCGCTCTCGTCCAATGAGATCTTGGGCTGGGAGCGTACCCCCCTCCCCGCCCCGACTCGTTTTGAGTCTTCAACTTTGTCCTGTTCATCAGCATCTCGTATTCTTCTCACAAGCCTCTCATGCTTTCCTCATCTGGCTTCACATGAAAGCTTTCTTTCTTTCTTTCTTTCTTTTTTTCTTTCTTTCTTTCTTTCTTTCTTTCTTTCTTTCTTTCTTTCTTTCTTTCTTTCCTTCATCCTAGTTTTGTCCTTTCATCCTTTCTTTCCCACATTTCTTCATTCATTCTTTGTCATCCTCCTCATTTTGTCCCTTCCTCCTTTTTCTTCATGTCTTTCTTTAATTATCCAACCTTTCATTCCTTCTTTTATCCTCTTTGTCCTTTCATCTTTTAATTTCCATCTTTCTTTCTTGGTTTAGTGATCATCGTTCCTTCCCTCATCCTCATTTTGTCAATTTCTCTTTTCTTTCCTGCCTCTCTTTATTCATCTGTCTTCTTTCCTTTCTTCCTTTTAGCTTCATTTTGTCTTTCCATCTTGTCCTTTCTTTTTCTTTCTTTAATTCTCGTCCTTTCTTCCTAACGTCCTTTATCATCCTTTTGCCTTTCTTTCCTCCCTTTTATCCTCTTTTTGTTCTTTGATATTTTCCTTACTTTCTTTTTCTTTGTTTAATCCACGTTCTTTCCTCCTTTCTTTTTTCTTCTTTTTGTCCTTTCATCTTTTCCTTCCTGCCCTGCTTTCTTTATTAATCCATCTTTTCTTCCTTGATTTTATCTTCATTTTGTCCTTGTCATCTTTTTCTTCCTGAAATTTTAGAATCATCTTTCTTTCTTCCTTTCTTCCTTTCTTTCTTTCTTTCTTTCTTTCTTTCTTTCTTTCTTTCTTTCTTTCTTTCTTTCTTTCTTTCTTTCCTTCATCCTAGTTTTGTCCTTTCATCCTTTCTTTCCCACATTTCTTCATTCATTCTTTGTCATCCTCCTCATTTTGTCCCTTCCTCCTTTTTCTTCATGTCTTTCTTTAATTATCCAACCTTTCATTCCTTCTTTTATCCTCTTTGTCCTTTCATCTTTTAATTTCCATCTTTCTTTCTTGGTTTAGTGATCATCGTTCCTTCCCTCATCCTCATTTTGTCAATTTCTCTTTTCTTTCCTGCCTCTCTTTATTCATCTGTCTTCTTTCCTTTCTTCCTTTTAGCTTCATTTTGTCTTTCCATCTTGTCCTTTCTTTTTCTTTCTTTAATTCTCGTCCTTTCTTCCTAACGTCCTTTATCATCCTTTTGCCTTTCTTTCCTCCCTTTTATCCTCTTTTTGTTCTTTGATATTTTCCTTACTTTCTTTTTCTTTGTTTAATCCACGTTCTTTCCTCCTTTCTTTTTTCTTCTTTTTGTCCTTTCATCTTTTCCTTCCTGCCCTGCTTTCTTTATTAATCCATCTTTTCTTCCTTGATTTTATCTTCATTTTGTCCTTGTCATCTTTTTCTTCCTGAAATTTTAGAATCATCTTTCTTTCTTCCTTTCTTCCTTTCTTTCTTTCTTTCTTTCTTTCTTTCTTTCTTTCTTTCTTTCTTTCTTTCTTTCTTTCTTTCTTTCTTTCTTTCTTTCTTTCTTTCTTTCTTTCTTTCTTTCTTTCTTTCTTTCTTTCTTTC